>NC_133620.1:86291976-86581976 GCF_048593235.1 Sminthopsis crassicaudata | reverse complement strand
GCATCTATATCAAGTACATCTGCTCAGTTCTAGCCCTTTACAATTGGGTTCTTCTTTACTGTTCATTTTTTAATGAAAATTTTTAGTGAAACCATTTCTAATTATTGGATAAGTGAATGATGTCTCTAGCTTTGCTTTAACTCTCCCCTCTGACTTAGAAACCCAAAACAAAAGCTCCATACTCCTGTAAGTTCCCTCAGCCAGCAGACTGCCTCACAGCTTCTGTACTCTGTCTTCCCAGACTCAGACTCCCAACTCAGCACACTGTCAGCAAGGGGAAAGTTTCTGTGTTATCTTCTGCAATTTTTTTTTCACTATAGCTTTTTTTATTTACAAGATATATGCATGGGTAATTTTACAGCACTGACAATTGCCAAGCCTTTTGTTCCAATTTTTCCCCTCCTTCCCCCCAATCCCCTCCCATGGCAGGTTGACCAATACATGTTACATATGTTAAAGTATAAATTAAATACAATATATGTATAATGTTCAAATAGTTATTTGCAACTTTTTTTCTATTAAGAATTTACAGCTAATTTTCCATTAGTATTGGGCATTGTACTAAAGTCTTAATTCACTTTTTAAAGCTTATTTTTCCTTATGTCAACCTCACTACTGGTTTAATATATTGGAATTAGTTTATAAGCAACCTTTTTTTTCTTCTAGCCTTTTGTTTTTCAACATTTTTCTAGCAAAGAAAATGTATAATCATCATAGGCAATGTATCCTATTATAGAGAGAAACAGCTTTAGAGTGAGGAAAATTTGGTTCATGCTCTACCTGACAACCTGTTCATATTACCTTGAACAAGTTGTAAACAACACTGAACACTTAGTGTTCTGGATAAATCTCTAAGATCTCTAAATCTCTAAGGTTAACTTTCAAATCAAGTATCAATCTATTTTGTGAAAGAGAACTTCCTTAATAAACATTCCTTTTTCCAATGAAACCACAGACATAATGGAAAACATGGTTAATAATGATCTTTGTGAGATTTCAAACTCATTGAACTTTTCAATCAATCATTTTACAATGAAAAGATCATCTATTGTGGAATATTTATTTATTTTTTCTAAGTCATCTACAAGCAATTTTTATATACATTGCTTTATGTATCATGTTGAGAGAGAAAAATCAGAACAAAAGGAAAACATCATAGGAAAGAAAATAAAACAGGAAAAAGAAGTGAACATAGCATGTGTTGATTTACATTCAATCTATAGTTTTTTTGTTGTTTGTTTTTTGTTTTTCTGAGGTGCAGATGGCATTTTCTCTTCAAAGATTTTTGGAATTGCCTTGGATCACTGAACCACTAAGAAAAACCAAGTCTTTCATGGTTGATCATCACATATTCTTATTGTTATTGTGTACAATGTATTCCTAGTTCTGTTTGTTTCACTCAGCCTCAGTTCCTATAGATCTTTCCATGTTTTTTCTAAAATCAGCTTGTTCATAATTTCTATGGAACAGTAATATTTCATTACCTTCATATACCACAACTTATTCAGCCATTCCCCAACTGGTGGGCATCCACTCAATTTCTAGTTCTTTGCCACCAGAAAAAGAGCTGCTGCAAACATTTTTGCACATGTAAACCCTTTTCCCTTTTTCTATGATCTCTTTGGTATACAGACCCAGTAGAGACACTGGATCAAAATTTATGTACAGTTCGATAGCCTTTTGGGCACAGTTCCGAATTGCTCTTCGGAATGTTTGGATCATTTCACAGCTCCTCCAACAATGCTTTAGTGTCCCAGTTTTCCTATATTCCCTCCAATATTTATCATTATCATTTCCTGTCATCTTAACCAATCTGAGAGGTGTGAGGTTGTACCTCTGAGTTGTTTTTAATTTGCATTTCTCTAATAATAGTGATTTAGAGCATTTTTTCATGTGAGAATAGATAGCTTTATTTTCTTCATCTGAAAATTGTCTGTTTATATCCTGTGACCATTTATCAATTGAAGAATGCCTTGTATTCTTATAAATTTGAAACAGTTCTTTATATATTTTAGAAATGAGACATTTACCAGAAATTCTGGCTGTAAAATGTTTTTCCTAGCTTTGTACTTTCCTTTTAATCTTGTTTCTGTTGGTTTTGTTTGTGCAAAACCTTTTTAATTTAATGTAATCAAAATTATACATTTTGCCTTTCATAATGTTCTCTAGTTCTTCTTTGCTCATAAATTTTTCCCTTCTTCAAAGATGTGATAAGTAGATTTTCCCTTTCTCTCCTAATTTGCTTATGGTATCTTTTTATGTCAAAATCATGCATCCATTTTGACCTTATGCTGGTAGTATGTGAGATGCAGGTCTATGCTGAGTTTCTGATATATTGTTTTCCAGTTATCCCAGCAATTTTGGTGAAATAATGAATTCTTATCCCAGAAGCTGGACTTTGGAAATTTGTCAAATACTAAATTACTATAAACATTGATTATTGTGTCATGTTTAATATTTATCTATCTATTATTCTCTTCTCAGATTTTATCAAGGAGGATGTTCTTGGAAATTTTATTGGGATAAGAACAGTCATATAGATCAATAGTTATGGATGACTTCTTGATACCATTTTTTCTATACTGATGCCATCTATGGTTTTTCAAAATAATATTTGTTAATTTTTGAAGTGTTTTAAGACTTATTTCCTATAAATCGTGTAGTATTCAACATGTATATTCTCTAATCCAGATGAATTTCTTTAGTACAAATTTCTTTCTTCATTTAATTTAATAATGACTATCCAAGTATGGTGGTTTTACTATTATTGATGAAGAAGATAGTTCATTAAGGAATGCTGCCAGGTAGACTTTTTTAATCAGTTGAACTACTTCAAGTTTCATCACTAAATGCTCTTTGAATGATATGGCTTAATCTCACACAAGACTTTAAACATATTCATTTTTCCCTACTACTTCTCACTGCTTTATGAGGTAATTTTACCCATGGTAGTCTTAAAAAGTGATTCAGTCATGTTTATTGTATTGTTTCTCAGTGACTTTATTCCTCCTTACTCCCACCCCATGACACACCCCTTCCAAAATAGAAAAATAACAATATGCTTAGTAAGAAAAAAAAAATATCAAACACATTATACACTTCAACAACAATACTAGGTGATGATCAGTTCTGATGGACATGGCTTTCTTCAACAGTGAGAGACTCCAAATCAGTTCCAATTGATCTGTAATGAACAGAATCAGTTACACCCAGAGAAAGAACTCTGGGAAATTAGTATGGACCACAATATAACATTTGCACTCTTTCTGTTATTGTTTGCTTGCATTGTTGTTTTTTCTTCTCAGATTATATTTACCTTCCTTCTAAATCTGATCTTTCTTGTGAAACAAGACAACTATATAAATATGTATGCATGTATTGTATTTAACATATAATTTAACATATTTAACATGTATCGGACTACCTGCTATCTGAGGAGGGAGCTGAGGGAAGGGGAGGAAAGTTGAAACAGAAGTTTTTGCAAGGGTCAGTGCTGAAAAATTACCCCTGCCTATGTTTCATATATAAAAAGCTAGAATAAAAAAAAATCAGCAAATTATACATAGTTTTTTAAAAAGTCTTCTTTTGCAACTACAAACTTCCCCCCCCCCCCACCTCATTTACCAGAGGAAAAGTCTCACTATTTGTTTTCAGGAGCAAGTTGATCAATGAATTGAACAGATTTCCGCTATCACTCTAAATTTTCTTCTTTCATTTCACTATGACTTTGTGAATTGCCTTTATTGTAAAATATCAGAAAGCATGTATTTATGATTACATTGGCATAATTAAAATTCCAACAATGTAATATTCTTTTGTTCCTTGCCTTTCTCTCTTCTCCTTGCCCAGACTTCAATTAGAGGTTCTTAACTTCTATTTGTTTCCTTTTTTAAAACTCCTCTTTATATGTTTTATTTATGAATGATTATTATACTAATACAGATGAAAGTGAGATTGAAATGTCATCCATTTACCCTATTCTTTCCTCCTACTTTATACACCCTTTTTTCCACATGAGCAGTACATTTATGTAAGATGATGTATTCCACATCTTCATTTTTCTTTATTTTGTTGTCATTTTCAGTTGTGTTTGACTCTTTATGACCCCATTTTCATTTGGGATTTGATTTTTAGTTTATTTTATTTGGAAGTATTTTTTGGAAGTGACTAGTGAATAATTTATATTTTCACTTCATCCTCTACTAATAGATCTGAGCAATTTTCTTTCATATTTTCTTTAAATATGAACTTTTTAGGATCATGATTTTAGATAGTTCAATGGTCTTGAAAGTTCAATGGTCTCTGCATCTCTTCTTTATTTGTCTGTTATGACAGATTTTTATAATATATCATACTTTTTCTAATTTTTTTCAATTTTAGCATCTTTGTGGTATATTGTAATTTTTAATGATTACATCATTTGATTAAGATTTTGTACCTCTTGTAATAAATTCTTATTTCAATTCTTTCCTACAGATTTCTTTTTTCATATCCCATTCTTTCATCTAATGTCCTCATTTTATTTATATTAATTTTAAAAAGTGAAGGAAACAAACTCTTGTTCTGCTTCTTCTAGGAATTCTAGTTGGCACACCATTTTTCCTTGAAATTTTGCTTTAAGAGTTTTAGACTGGGGCAGCTAGGTGGCATAATGGATGGAGCACCAGCCTTGAATTCAGGAGGACCCGAGTTAAAATCTGGTCTCAGACACTTAACACTTACTAGCTGTGTGACCCTGGGTAAATTACTTAACCCCAGTCTCAAAAAAAAGAAAAAAAAAAGTTTAAGAATTCTTCTGGATCTTTTGTTCCTGTACTCCCTGTTCAGGTTTCTTAGTTAAAGGCCTCAAATTAGGCCAGGGATTGAATTTCCAATTTCATTATAAGATCAGTACAACACAGCTGCTACACATTTTTATTTCTCCAGCTTATTCATTGCACAACTTCTGAGCAGGTTTGAACTAAATTAATTCCAATTAATGGGCAACTTAAATATTTTTTATGAAATAGACTCATAAGTCTATTTCATGCCTAACCCTAAATCCTCTTCTAAATCCATATAAAATCTATAACTGTACATCAAGTTTAGAGAAATACAAATACTGTTTGTTCCTATTCCTGATTTTCAAAAATTATATCTTTAGTATTGGCTAGATATTCAATTATTCCTTTCTTTGGAACACACTGGCACATCAGTTGCATTCTTTCTATAGGTTCCCTCTTATGTGTATTCTAGCTTTGGAATCATACAATACAACTAAATCAATACTACCTTCATTCAGTTATAAAATGACTCAGTCTACTTTTTCTTTGAATTTCTAGACCATTGTGCAATGTGATATCCTTCCTTAATATTCTTATAATGATAGGGAAGAGTTGAGCTAGAAAGATTCTTTATATTCCATAATCTTGATCTCTTTCAATTATTATTTTCTGTTATTTTGCTCATCATATAAGATTTTCTCCTTGTTCTGATTTTTTATTTTCACTTTGCCTCAGTTTATACAATGCTCCCAGGATTTGCTGAATTCTTTATATTCACGATTTCTCTCCAAATAATGTCACTTTACATTCACATACCACAAATGATTTAGTCATTTCTGTTCCATTAATGTACCATTTTTCTTCCAATTAATTGCTACTGGAAAACCATTATTTTTCTATTTAGAAGAGCTTTCTTTCCATTTTTAGTCTCCTTGAGATAAATTACCAATTTTTTTAATAGTAAGATGAAAAGATGTGTACAGTTTAGTCATTCTTTTAGTATGATTTTCCATTGTTTATCTGAATCCTTGTATTAAACATAATCTCCAAAATAGTGCTTAAACATTTCTATCAAGAGTTCATTTAACTTTTATAAGTTTTTATATTTTATCATTTTTAACCACCTAACCATTTAATTTCTCTTATCAGTGATTTGGGGCACTTGTTCCTATTGTTATTAAAGTTTGCATTTGTTCTTTTCAAAACTTCTTATCTAGATAACTTGACAATTCATCTATTTGGTAATTGTCATTTTCTCCTAAATTTCTTCTACACTATAAGATGTTTCAGATTATCCCATATTCTAAACCAGTATTATCTCAATATGTCATACTTTATAATGTGATCAATTATTTGGTAGGTAAGGAACTTTTCTGAGCTCTTTTGGTCTCCATTACATTATAAGAATTTAATTTCTCTTTGAAATGTTAATATTACAAATCAGTATATTTTCTTTATCAGGTTTCCTTATTTTACATGTTAATAGCATGTTTACATTTGTTTTATTTGCCAATTGCTGGAAGCATATGAAGATATATTATTGAGTTTTTAGTATGGGTGAAAAGATTATAGTAATTAATGTTTTAGCCCTAGGAAATCAATTAGGCATCTGATTAGCCTGATAATTTGAGGTTTAATGCAAGGAATTTTGCACAGTATTGAACAGCATTTATTTTTATTTGTACCTATGTGCACAATTTTACTCATATTTAAAAAGTTTTTGGAATTAATAACCTCCAAACCATTCTCTTTGCCTTCTCCATTTCATTTGGATCTGTCCTCCACAGAATTGCCCATGATAAGAGAACTTATGGGGAATGAGGAGGCTACTATCATTTACATAGTGTATGTTATGTGTGAGACACTGTGATAGGTATTGTTATCATTTTTGGTTTTGAACAAATATTATATACCATTTGATTCCACAGCAATCCAGGGAGATAGGTACTATTATTATTATTATTATTATTATTATTATTATTATTATTTTACAGTTGAAGAAACTGAGGCAAATAAAGATTTGTGACTAGCTCAAAACTGCATAGCTAATAAGTGTCTGAGGCTATATTTGAATTTAGAGATTCCCAATTCTAAGACCAGCACACTATCCATTTGCTGTCCATGTGTTAATGTATGTCACTAATAACATCACTTCTCTATTTCTCAAACCTTTAGGGACTATTTAATAAATAAATAAAATAGGAATTCCTTATCATAGCATTCAAGATCAATTAGCTACAGTCCAATCAAATGTGATTAATATGCCTCCCCTCTTCTCATCTTTCATCTCTGGTTTTTCCTTTTTGTAATGAACTTCTCTACTCTCTTCTATATTTGAAAAGTTGACTCTTTCTTTAAGAGGTAATCTATTTGTCTTTTCCTTCTTGAAGGTACCCATGATCCTTTTAGCTGGATGCAATCTACCATTTTTGTTTTGTAATATTTTCTCCTTGTACTTTATATTTGTATTCTTTTTGATATTAAAATCACAGAAATGCATATTTTTTCTAAAAGTAAAAAGACTGGATGCCAAGAGTGGTTTTTCAGCTCCAGAATGTATAATTTTTTTTGTCATCCATAGCCAAGTAATGTTACACAAAACACAATTTGATACAACTCCTGTAAAAGTATTGAGAGTCCAAAAGAATGTATCTTCACTCTCCAAGACGGCAAGGTTTAAAAAATGGAAGAATTTTAATTTAAAGTCAAAATAAAATATAAAAAGGTAAATGATCCAAAGGAAGAGAAGGGATTATTGATCTGTGTGGAGAAGTGAAAACGCAAAAAGATATGATACATAAAAAATGGAAGACCACTGAATTCGTGGTCCTATAAAACAAACAGGAAGACCCCCTGCTGTCAAGTGAGTTAGATACCATAAGTAGAAATCATGATGTTATTGATCCCCATAAGTAATTAGTTTTCTTTTTTTTTTTTTTCCCTCCCCGTGGGGTTGGGGTTAAGTGACTTGCCCAGGGTCACACAGCTAGGAAGTGTTAAGTGTCTGAGACCAGATTTGAACTCAGGTCCTCCTGAATTCAGGGCTGGTGCTCTATCCACAGCGCCACCTAGCTGCCCCAAGAAATTAGTTTTCAATTCGCCATAGGAAGATCCATTTTCTTACAGAACTATGTATTATCTTGAATATGACAGAGAGCTTCCCAAACTCCCAAAACTCAAGTCCACTATCCACTTTCTGATGATTCCTATGAAGATAAATAATACTACAAAAAACAGTCAACATCTAGAAGACTTCACTAGGAATTAGAAAATCCTTAGGGAAAGAATTTAGGAATATAGGCATTGCTTTCTTCATTAATGCTGACAAAATATTGGGGTATTGGGAAGAAAAGGTAGATTTGGAAAATGAAAAAGCATTTAATAAAATGTTTTGTTGTTTTGCAACAAGATTTTAAATCTATAATGAAGAGGTGATTGGTTTTATTAGTTTTGCTTTTTTTTGCTAAGATAGCTAGTGTAAAAAGTTTTTGTATGATTTCATGCATAATTGATATCATATGACTTTGGTACTCAATATTTTTAAATGTTAAAACTAACTAAATAAATAATAGATTAAAAAAAAGAAACAGTTGCGTAGTCATAAACTGAAAGCCTCTAATCTCATCTATAAAATTAAAGTGTTGGACTCCAAGACCTCTTTTGGTTTTAAATTTATGATTCTAGACAGGAGCCAGCAACAAAATCCATGCTTCCACATGTCCAAACACAAATGTTTAATAAAACAAATGAAATAAGGTAGAAAAATTAAAGCAAAGAGTAAAAATTGAAATATTTGATATCATTAAAATTTTGATGAAAATAAATATATGAAGAAGATATATCCTTTATTAAAAAAAAGATTAGCTAAAAGAAGGGAGAATCAAATTTATATAGTCATAAGATACACTTATGTAAGGAAATATAAGCATTAGAGAAAAAAAATTTAATACAGACTGGAATAAACACCAATTCAGGGAAAAATGAAAATCATATCATATAAAAGTGCATTACAATCAGTGAGAGAAAGTAGTTGAAAAATTTGGGAAACAAACCATAAGTTTGGTATAAAGACTTGATCTGTAAGAGTAATCATGGTAGAATATGACTCATTTGATTTTTGACCTGACCTTTGTTTTCTGCAAAAGTAGAGCACTTATTATTTTTCTTTATAGCTGTTATTAGGAATTGACCCTCTGTTTCAAAATTAAGGCTTAGTCCTGGAATGATTTACATGAACATGCTGAATAGAACAAGAAGAACCAGGATTACATTGTACACAATAACATCAAGAATGCGCAATGATCAATTATGAAAGATTTGATTCTTCTCAGTGGTTCAGTGATCCAAAACAATTCCAACACTGGACAGAAAATGCTTTCTGCATCTAGAAAAAGAAATAAGGAGCCCAAATGTATATCAAAACATACTATGTTCACTTATTTTTTTCTGTTTTTTATCTCTCCCATAGATTTTTCCCTTTTGCTCTGATTTTTTATCTTTCAACATGATTCATAAAGTAATGTATATTAAAATGAATAAATTTACTAGAAATTAAGCCTTAGTTCTCATTTGATATCTCAATATTCTTCTAAATGACATAAGAGCCTCCTAAATAATTTATACAACCATCTAAGATGTTAAGAATTAAGTAAGCAAACAAGCCCATTGCTTAAAATATGATATGGGGCAGCTAGGTGGCGCAGTGGATAGCACCAGCCCTGAATTCAGAAGGACCCAAGTTCAAATTTGGACTCAGACACTTAACACTTCCTAGCTGTGTGACCCTGGGCAAGTCACTTAACCCCGGCCTCAGGGGGAAAAAAAATAATATCTAGTAAGACCAGCTGTACTAGATGGTTCTTTCTTAAGGCAAATGCAAGAGCTATTTCACAGAGCTATAAGGGCATAAGTGGTATTCTAACTTCATTTTTTTCCTTTTATCAGTAAGGAAGCAGGTACAGAGACATTAAATGATTTGCTCAATGTTACATAGGTACTAAATGACAAAATCAAAATCTAAACCCACAATCTGTTATTTTCACTAAAATAATTAGGCAGATGTAATAGATTGACAATAAACGGATGCCCCAATTGAACAGATTGAAGCTAGAATATTAGAATGCCTTTAAGAAACTACACAGAACTTTCAGTGATCCTAGACTTCCCCTGACAAGGACAGGCAAAGTCATTTTATGTGAATTCCTATCAATGATGATAAATAGCTATGAATAAAAAATACTACGATGACCAAAGAAACAAAATCATGAATAATCAAAAGGGAAATTGCAAGATTTATATTGGACATAAGTAGCTACCACATTTTACTTGTAATAATCTGCAGGCAAAAAAGTGGTACACACACACACACAAAGATATAATCTAAAGAAAAAATGATCAGGGAAATGGATATCTTCAACATAAAGAAGATCCAACTCACTTCCAGTTGATCAATGACGGACAGAAATAACTACACCCAGAGAAGGAACATTGGGAAGTGAATGTAAATTGTTAGCATTACTGTCTATCTACCCAGGTTACTTATACCTTCGGAATCTAATACTTAATGTGCAACAAGAAAATGGTATTTACACACATATATTGTATCTGGGTTATATTGTAACACATGTAAAATGTATGGGATTGCCTGTCATCGAGGGGAGGGTATGGAGGGAGGGGGGGATAATTTGGAAAAATGAATACAAGGGATAATGTTATAAAAAATTACTCATGCATATATACTGTGGAAAAAATCTAAATAAAATAAAAAAGAATAAATGATCAGAAAAGATTGATTTTTTCTTTTTACAAGAGAAACAGATAGTCTGATTGCTCAAATTATACCAATTTAATATTAAAAGACCTAGAAGAATATTTCCAGAACATTCACTGTATCTGATTTGGAGATTTTAATGGAGAAAAGTAGTGATATAGAATTAGAAAGTATAAATGAATTGTAATTGCTATCATTAGGGGGAGTTATATTGATTAGATCATGGATCCATCCAAGTATATAGAATAATAAAGAAAACTTAAGGATTCCTTGCTGGATCAATTTACATTTTTGCTTTAATTAAGTATGATCTAGGAATGTTTAATCTGTGTTGATGACACATAAGGTCACAACAAGGTACACTTATTTTGGATTCATTACAAAACTAAATTATTTACTAAATTGCCTATTTCAAAGAGCCATAAATGCAATTTGACAATCTGTTAAAATCCAATTTAACCTAGTGAGACACTCAAAACAAATTAAGTATATATATTTTAAATTCCTTTGCACTTAGCTTATCAAAAAAATAGCTGAAAAGCTTTTTGATATTTAAGCATTTTGTCTAAGGCTTTCCTTGAAAGAAGTCTAAACACTGTAAAGGGAACATAAACACACACAAAAAAACAAGTTTTCATTTCCTCATCACTGATTTTTTTTGGTAATTTCAGTATTTTAGCATTGAAAAACTGACTATATGAAAATAACAAAGGCTTTTCCTTTGCAGAGCTTACATCAGAAATTAGTAATATTTTACAATATCCTAGTTTTAGTAAGGAGAATAATTTTTTAAGTATGTTCATGTAACAAAGATAACTTATTAACTTGTCTCTTTTTTTATAATTTTAAATGATTTTAAAATATTACATGAGATAAATTACTAATGAGAATGGTTTTGCTTATTGAGATTCCTATACATGTCACCCAAGAGATACAAGTTAACAAACGTATATTTCAGTGAATTTATAAGCACTATCATTATTATCAATGTCAGTATTGCTCTTTACTATATGATCATTTGAAAGGAACAAAAAAATAAACCCTATTCATGGAACAATTTGGGAAAAGAAATTAGAGTCTCAGATAAAAGTACTTGAGAAGACAGGCCAGCTTATGGGGCCTTTGATTATTTCTCAAAAAAAAGGAAATAAGATAACCTATTTGAAAGCAGATTATTAAGGACATGATAGACACAAAATACAATGACTAATTATCTTCTTTGAATCACATTTTCAGAGTTCTGCAGGATATAACTGAGAAATTAAAATAAAATAATCAATTAGATAATATGAGATAATCACATAATGACTCATTGAGATATGAGCACTGATAGAAGTTTGTGACAGGATTATGATGAATTTGTGATTTTTCAATTATTCTTATGTTTTCCTCAATTTAAATAAATATTATGATTTCTCTTGATTTTGCCTTTTTATTTAGAGTTTCATATTTAAAAGTCAAAGTATCATTTTGATAAATTTTATGTAAAGAGAAATCACACTGGTTTAGGAGTAGAGTAGAGAATAGTAGAAAGTTACCCCATTCAACAGTACTATTGCTAAAAGCCATGTAGAGTTAAATTAGTAGCCACATAGACATCCCTTTAGGCATATCACCCATTACTATTTACAGGAATAAAAACAGTTTGAAAATATTCAAATTCAGTAATCTACTCCATTCTTATGAGCACTAACAAAAATCACAGCATATAATTTATGAACATATTATGAACCTGGAATTGTATTATATATAAATAGAATGGTAATAATACTGGGAGTAACTGACAATCTATCATTATACCAGTAATACCAAGAACCAGAAAATATATGTAAGATCAAAACTGTATGCCAGACTGATGAGCCCTTGTAACAATGTGCAGTTTATGAAGATATATTATGGATGTACAATTGCTCTAACTATAGTTAGAAGTTAATTTTAGTTGTAATTAACATTTATGTAGTGATTTTAGTTTTTAAGAAGTAATTATTCCATAATCACTTCAAAGCCTCACAATAATTCTATTATTTAGGTTTTATTTAACATATGAGAAAACTTGAGCATTAGAAAGATGAAGTGATTTGTTCCTACATATACAATTAGCAAATGACAGGACCTAACTTCTACTGATTCCATTTCCACTACTCTTATCTACAATACCACATAGGATAACCTAAAATGATTCGTCCTTTAAACATAATTTATTTATTTCTTAATTTTTTTCTAGAAAAAAAGACCTGTTCACAAAAGTCATCATTGTTGCTTCATTAAAAAAAAAAGAAATTAAGTCTTTCCTTATAAAAGAAAATAATCTGTCCAATGAGAAGTGAAGCCAGAAAGTTATCCTTATGTCAACTACATTACTTTTTCTATTCTATCATCCTTCTATTGTGTGTTTCTAAACATGATTAGGCAAATAGTTTTTAATGGGTTCTCAAGGAAAAGATTCAGAATCCCATCTCCAAACCTTAGGCCTTCTCTTCATGTTTTTTTTAATATTAATAATTGTAATAGTTACAGTGCTTTTTGTTTTTGTCAGAAAGTAAAAATCTTCTAAAGAAATTTCAAAAAAGATATCTTTTCATTGCTTCTTTTCAAAAGAGATGGCTGATCTTTTGATTTCAATTGAGTTCATTTTAAATGGCAAAAAACCAGTCTAGATAATATATAACATTATTTGTTTATTATTGTTATTTATTTGTTTGTTTGTTATTTAATGAATAAAAAATAAAAGTAGGGGCAGCTAGGTGACACAGTGGATAGAGCACCAGCCTGGAATTCAGGAGGACCCGAGTTCAAATCTGACCTCAGACACTTAACACTTCCTAGCTGTGTGACCCTGGGCAAGTCACTTAACACCAGCCTCAGGAAAAATAAATAAATACATACATACATACATACATACATACATAAAAATAAATAAATGAATAGATATATAAATAAATAAGTAAATAAATACAAGGAATAATACTTGTCAAACACTGCAATAAGGGCTAAGTATACATATACCAAAGACATTTCCTGCCCTCAAAGAGCTTAATAACTCATAAGATAAACAACATATATATATATATATATATATATATATATATATATATATATATATAAAATGTTTTGATCATTGGAGGGATATTTTTGTTTGGAAAATTACAGAAGTTACAAGGAGAAGAATGGGGAAGTAGAATGAAATATCCTTTCCAAAAGCAAAAACAGAATCAATTTGACTATGCTTCCAGAACTGGAAAAATGCATGATAGTAGTGCTATGGGTATGATGACATGGCAGCTAATAATAAGATAGTGGAGAATGATTTAAAGAATGTTTGCAGCCTAGGCAACTGAAGAAAAAAATGATTGGGGCCCAACACACAGGAGTACTAGGTGGATCATTCTGGCCTAAGGAGACTCTTCAGGGAATCACTAAGGAATGAAGGTTGGAGTATTACTTCCCTGGAGTAATGTTTACTTGGATATAACTGTACTTGCACTAAAAATACAATATCAAATCTATGACATTTCCATTTTGTTGCTATCATCAATTCTCTGAATTATAAATAATCAGCAGTGGATACAGTGTCAAACCTGGACTCAGGAAGACTCATCTTCACCAATTCAAATCCTTCCTAGACATTAGAATTATGACTCTGATGACATCATTTAACCCATTTGCTTCATTTTCCTCAACAATAAAATGTCCTGAAGAAAGAAATGGCACATCACTTCTGTGTCCTTATAAAGGAAACCTTAAATGGGGGCAAAAAGAGTCTTCTCTGACTGTAAAAACTGAACAACTTTAGGACTAAAAAAGCCAGAAAGTTAGGATAGTTCCTAGAGATCACTGCTATTTGACTAAACTCCTGGACTTCTAGTGAGGATCTGGAGTACATGTATTTTGTAATATATACCATAAATATGTTCAAAGGATATGAAAATTTAAGATAGATCCAATAGAAAACAGTTTTTATTCATTTTAATTTGTCTTTGTTTAAGCATTCTAAATATGAAATATTTTATAGTCTTTAAAATATGTAATTACTGAAGAATGTGAAGTCTGAGCTAGCTCCCTGAAGGGCTCAGAATCAGCCAGAGTCAAGATAAGCAAAAGTCCTTGCCCCATGTTGCGTGCCAAAATGTAATGTTCTGTTGTCGCTCGATTATAATCCTTCTCTGGGAGGAGGTATCATTAACTTCAACACACTGAATATCCTAGGCCTGATTCAGTCTGAATACTAAGAAGATAATTTTATTTTTCCCAAATCTTGCTAACAAAATACTTTGTTAGCTAAGATAAAATAATATCTATATTACTTAACATGAACCTTTGGTCATATCCATATCACACCAACAAACTCTTAGAATCAACTTATTTTTTAATTTTTTAACATTATAATTATGCCAAGAATCAATCTTATTTTGTCATCTAAATAAAATTTTTAAAATTTTTCACTTGCATAAAAATATATTTGGTGATCTGGTAAAATGTTCATTAATTGACTCCACTAATTCTAAAATATAAAGAAAGCTATCCATTAGAGGGAAGATTGCTGTAAATGCTTGAAACATTGATGAACATGAACATGTTTTTCAGAATTTGTCTTTTAAAATGACTGAATAAGTTGTGATATATGAAGGTAATGAAACATTACTGTTCTATAAAAAAAATGATGACAAGCTGATTTTAGAAAGGCATGGAAAGATTTATATAAACTAATGCTGAGTGAAATAAGAAAAACCAGGAATACATTGTACACAAGAATGTGTGATGATCATCTATGAAAGACGTGGTTCTTCTCAGTGGTTCCATGATTCAAAGCAATCCCAATAGTATTTGGATAGAAAATATGCATCAAGAAAAAGATTTATGTAGATTGAATGCAAATCAACTATGCTATTTTCACTTCTCTTTTCAATATTTTTTCTCTCCCACGATTTTTCCCTTTTGTTCTGATTTGATTAATAAAGTAATGTCTATTAAAAATAAATTAATTAAATTTTAAAAACTCAAAAAAATAAAAGCAGTGGGGATGATCATTGATCCATGAAAGGAAACATATGACATGGAGAAGAATAATTTCCATGGAAAATGCTTCTATAATAATGAATAACATTATGTTAATAACATATATGTTCCAGTTGTACACTGTGAGAATACTCTTATACTCTTACAATATGAAGGGAAGAGAGAAGTTTTTGAAAATAATTTTCCGTATTGACATATATATGTGTATGAATATATATATATATATATATTCAATCACAGAATTCCCTGAAAGAGAAGTTACAGTATTCTATAATTTACTATAATTGATTATGAAAATGTCTATTTTTAACCTGATTAAAATATATAATTGTAGAAAACTTTTCTTGAATAAAGAATTTTCCATTTGCAAGATCATAAAATTTCTTGAGAGATGTAACTAAAAAACAAAAGTATTTGTCTTTAATCAGATGCACTTTTTTTTTCTTTTCTTTTTTTAAGGAGCATTTGTAAGGCCATATATCATTAAGTCATTTTCAGACACTGAAGTGAGCAAAAAAAAATTATAGATGAAGCATAATTCTGTGAAATATTACATGAAGCTAGTCTTAAAGTTTGTTTTAGCTCTTCCTAAAAGCAAATTGATAGAAAGAGAAATGAAAATACTACCTCCTCCAAAGTTATATATTAAAAGGTAGCAAGTCTATGATTAACAGGTAAATTAAGTAGTTATGAAATATGTTGCAATTTCCATGATTATAAACCTGACAAATTTCTCCTCTAACTAATCTCCAATGCAGTTGAAAGGACACAACTTGTGTTATCATACCAATGGACATAGTGATATTGGTTTATGACATTGCTGAAAGATAACTCAGAGAGAACCCAGCCATTTCATATCTGTCCATTTGTCACGTTGCAGTTACATCTTCATTTAATAGAGTTTTAATGTAAAATATCCAAAGACCAAAATGTTATGGCGTTAGAAACATGGGGTCAAATAGAATTCTATTGCATTGAAGTAAATTGCAACTTTAGCTTTCTGGATTGTACCCATTTTTGTTTTTCTTTTTCCTGTTTATTTCAAAATAGAAAAACAAACAATAGGAAAAAGAAGAAACCGGTGGGGTGGAGAAAATCACCATGTACAAAGTCGAACTTAAGAAAGGATTCAAAATATAGACAATAAACTTCTATTTCAAGAAAGCTTATATAATAAATACACATTGTCTTTAGAGCTATTCATCTTTTCTTTCTTGCAGGGTTTTTTTTTTTTTTTGGTTGTTCTCCGATTTGTACTTATTCCTTTATTCTTTTTTCCCCTTTCCTCCCCCAAATCTCCCAAGAAGACTACAATTAAGCACAAATGTATGTGTATGTGTATATATATATATATATATATATATATATATATATATATATATATATATATATATATATATATATATACGTATATATATATATATATATATATATATATACGTATATATATATATATATATATATATATATGTACATGTTCATTCATATACTTCTATATAAAGCCACAATATGCTTGTCCTCTGTTTCTCTAAAGATGGGTAACTTCTTCCTTCATAAGTCTTTCCATACTTTTCTAAATTCACTAAGTCATTATTTCCTAAATCCTTGCAATAAAATAACCTTGTATTATCTATTAATTTTAATAGTCTAATATAACATTGATTAATATGCCTTTCTTTTCTTTCTTTTTCTTTTTTGATTAAATTTATTTTACTTTTAACTTTGTCTGAGATCAATAATTACTAGCTCTTCTTTTTTTTTTTTTTTTTTTTTTTTTTTTTTCCCCTAATAAATTCTACTCCTGATCACTGTAATTATGTTCTTATCTACTGGATTATCTACTTATTTCCTATTTCTGTTGATTTTTTTGCTTTGCTTTTACCCACCACCTTGCCTTCTTATTAAGCTATGTGTCAAGTATTCCTCCTTTATCCTCTACACATATCCTTTCCCTTTCTCTTTATTCTATTCACATTAATCTTTACATTTTACCCTTGTGTTAATCTACACATGCTTCTATATTCTCTCTTACCTTATTCCTTCTCCTCTTATTCCTTTATGAATTTAAAAGACTATTATATCCTTTTATATATACACATAATGTATATACTATCTATCTATATCTATGTCTATAGACATAGACATAGATATAGATATAGATATAGATATATAATATATAGCTGTCTCTATATAACCCGTTGCTGATTAAGTAGAATTTCAGAATTGCCAGCCCTCCACAAAGTAATTCTTATATGAAAGTTCTTCCTCTCATACATCATTTGTATAGCATAATTACTCTTTTTTTAAAACCTTTTCTTACATGACTTTGTTTTTTAAAATCACATATACTCAACTGTATCCCAATTTTTCTTTCAAACTACCCAATTATTAATAAAAATCTTACACATATGGTTTACATTTCTATGTATAAAACGTAATATTTTTCTTTATTGAATCTCTTGAAATTAGTCTTTGATGTTATATTTCTTATATTTCTCTTGTATTTTATATGTCATATGTTAAATTTTCTGTTATATTCAGGGGGGGTTGCAACAAAATTCTGGAAGTCTGGCAAATTATTTTTTTCCATTCAGGGTTATGTATAACTTTTCTTTGTATGTTATTTTTCAACTACAAGACCAGTTCTTTTGCTCTTCAATATATAATGTTTCAGCAACAAAACCCCTAGTCCTACTAGGTATTGTGTGATTCTAATTGTGGCTACACCAAATTTAAGTTTATTTTTTTCTTGTTGCTTATAAAATGTTATCCTTGACCTGAGGATTTCAGAATTTGGCAATGATATTATTTCTATAGATTTTCCTCATAGGATCTTTTTCAGGTAGTGATCAGTGGATTTTTTTCTAATCTACTTTCCCATTTTAACACTTCAGGACAATTTTAATTATTCCTTGTATTATTATATCAAAATTCTATTTTTGATTATAACTTTCAGGTAGTTCAATTATTCTTATGTTTTCTCATCTTGATCTGTTCTGCAGATCAGTTGTTTTTAGGAAATCTCTCATATTCTTTTTTACTCTATTTTCTTATTTCTTAGTCTCATAATTTCACTGGTTTCCCTTTGACTAATAATAGTTTTAATGGAATCATTTTCTTCCTTAAGATTCCTTTTCATAGTTTTGTTTTACTTGGATTGTTCTTATTTTTTTTCAGTATTTCCTTAGTCTCTCATATAATTTTTAGTCTTATTTTAGTTCTTTTATGAATTATTTTTGGGCAGGTTAAAATTTGACATTACTCTTTGGGTAACAGAGGGTTGTGGGAAGGGAGAGTTGTATATGTTTTTTTTGTTTGTTTGTTTGTTTTTTACTTCAGTGTCCTCATCTAAAGATAGATATTTGTCTCTATTCTTACAGCAACTTTATATTATTGGGTTCTTTCACCTTTGTCTATCTTTTGTTTTCAAGTTGATTAGTGTAATCACTTCTAGTTCTTAGTTGTGGCAGATGCTACCTGTTCCCTCAGGCCCTCCTTCAATTCTCTTCTCCAATTTTAAACCAAAAACCAAAAATTGCAGGATCTCTGCCCTACTGTATCTGTATTCATTAGGGTGCATCTCAAAAGAGCAGGTGGGCCTGGTATTCCTTATCAGCAGTAGTTCCCTCAATCTTTCCTTACTCTTCGCACTGTCTACAATATGAAAATGACCATAGCTGTGACCAAGGCTACTTCCCAACTGTCAATCCCAGGACTTGCTTATTGTTTCAGTGGAACTAGTCTGAAGATGTTTATACTTCACACTGATCAACTTAAATCTGGGTATTTTTCTTTAGATTTTCTACAATTATCCCAGGAGAACTACTGTTAAAGCTCTACTCTTAATTGTTTTTAACCAGTCTAGATTCATCCTGAGGTGCAATTTTGTCCTTTTTTGTGGGAGAACCTGGAGATTTTGGAATTGTGTGGCCTATTCTGAAATCTTCCCATAATTCTCTCCTTCCCATTTTTTTAAAATAAGACCAAAAGAAAATTCTGAATCTAACATTTTACTATTCATAATATTAGTTCCTCTATAACATAAATTGTGTATTACTCAATTTATTCCCTCACAAAAGAGAAATAAATACTTGTTATTTTACCTATTTCTATTTTAATGGAATTTAGTTTTTTGTTTTTTTTTTTTAATTTAAGGAATTGGAAGAATGCTAAGAATGCATAGAGCACACAAAAGTTAAAGGTAGATCTATATAAGGATAACATCAAGGATGCATATGATGGAAAGTATCAGAGAAGGATATGGAAATTAAGATTTTAAATGTGAAAACTATTCATTTTAACTTAAAATTCATGTCTCATTTTTATGATTGAAAAATTCCAAATCAGTATGATAAAAAGTCAAGCTAGGATTGACACTCTTCTGATGATTTCAGTCAGAGTAAAGAGTTTTTTTTTTTTTTTAATAATTCAGAAAGAATATGCCAAAACATTTGTTTTATCCAATTTTCCACAACTCATATAAATTTTCACACCACCTAGTAAAAAATCTGGCTACTTATATGTTATTAATGTGATAACTTTAAAATCTGACTAAACAGATTTTAAGCCAAATTTAATTTGGAAATCATTGTGCAGTCTTAGCAAATGTGTGTCTCTAATCACGACTAATTTCTCAGAAATTCTAAGATATAAATCAAGAAAATACTCTCACATATATATCTGTGTCCATGACTAGAGAGAGGGCAAAATTATGAATACTCTAATAAAGTGAAACATGCGTTCTTAAATAACTTATTTTAAATCAATTTTCTAAAGATTAGAAAAAAGCAAATTGAACTTCTTAAGGACAAAGTTGTTTTTCTCATGGTTTCTACTGCACAAGAAGCATGTAGTACTTATCCTACTCTAAAGTATTTAGAGAAGCCCCTGACTGATTGCAATCCATATATCCATTTAATAGAGCATAGTGACTGTGAATACTAAATATAATTCCAATCTACTCTAACATAAATAAAATACATATGAAAAATGCAAAAAGACTACTAATAGGATTTTAATCTATATGTGAAGTAAGCTTTTAGAAATATTGTGCCAATTTTAAACTTAAAGAATTCAAAAGTTAGAGTAAGTCAGTGTGAAATGTAGAACAAAATTTCACAGTGGATATTTTTTTTTAATTTTAATGCAAGCTATCCCCTTCAAAGTTAACAGTGGTGAGAAAAATTTGATTAGGAGACAGATTTCATCCTACAGGGTACTTTCCTTCATAGCAGCTGGCCTCGGAGGTGCTGAATAAAACTACACTTGCAATACTATAATCCCTGAAGATCCATATAGAAGAGTTTAGCTCATTTATGTAAAGTGCAATGACAGAATAGAAACTACAATTCTATTCAGCTTGATTCTCAAAAATGCTTTGAGCATTTGGAGGCTTAAATCTTCTCTAAGTTGGCAGGATGACAGAGAGATTCACTGGCTAAACAATGGACATATAGAAGTCTAATGCCAATTCATTCTTGTGCCTTATCCAACCACTTGCTCTAAAATCTCTGAAGATGTTAACAGGTCCATTCTCCAACACATTACTATACTATATACCTTTGATCATTTTTTCCTACTTGGAGTTTTTAAATATTGTAAGCTACTCTTTAAAATTTCACTGCATTTCACTGCAACATATGCAACAGGGTGAATGTTAGACCATTTGAATTTTGTCTATTACATACATTCTTCCCTTTCTGAAGTCCCTAATACTATTCTGGATACTTCAATTGTCTTCCTGTCTCAGTTATTTCTCCTCTCTCCCTGTTTACTTTCATAATAGGAGTGGGGCAGAACATAGAATTTTAAAATATTCAACACCTATTATGTTACGTGGTAGCTAGGTGACACAGTGGATAAGAGTGCAGGACCTGGGGTCAGGAAAACTCCACTGAGTACTTACTGAGAACTCAACCTATTTACTGAGAACTTATTTGCTGCATGATCTGGGCAAGTTACTTAACATTCTCAGTTGTCTAAGGTTTTGTTTTTTGTTTTTGTTTTTGTTTTTGTTTTTTTCCTGTCTATAAGATAAGTTGAAGAAGGAAATGACAAATCACTCCAAGTATCTTTGCTAAGAAACTCCAAATGTGGTTACAAAGACTACTGAAATTACTGAAAAATTGCTTTTATAACCTTTGCCTATTCTCCTTTTCCCTAGTGCTTTTTTTCTTTTTTTTTTTTTAATTTATTCCTTTTTTATAAAAATTTATGCATAGGTAATTTTTCAGCATTGACAATTGCAACACTTTTTGTTCCAACTTTTCCCCCCCTTCCCCCCACCCCTTCCCCCAGATGGCAGCTTGACTTAGACATATTGAATATGTTAAAGTATAAGTTAAATACAATATATGTATACATGTCCAAATAGTTATTTTGCTATACAAAAATAATCAGACTTTGAAACAGTGCACAATTAGCTTGTGAAGGAAATCAAAAATGTAGACAGACAAAAACAGAGGGATTGGGAATTCTATGTAGTTTTTCATAGTCAACTCCCAGAGTTCTTTTGCTGTGTATAGCTGGTTCAGTTCATTACTGCTCTATTGGGACTGATTTGGTTAATCTCATTATTGAAGATGTCCAAGTCCATCAGAATTCATCATCGTATAGTATTATTGTTGAAGTGTATAATGATTTCTTGGTTCTGCTCATATCACTCAGCATCAGTTCATGTAAGTCTCTCCAGGCCTTTCTGAAATCATCCTGTTGGTCATTTCTTACAGAACAATACTATTCCATAATATTCATATACCACAATTTATTCAGCCATTCTCAAATTGATGGGCATCCACTCAGTTTCCATTTTCTGGCCACTACAAAGAGGGCTGTCACAAATATTCTGCACATACAGATCCCTTTCCCTTTTTTAAAATCTCTTTGAGATATAAGCCCAGTAGTAGCGCTGCTGGAACAAAGGGTATGCACAGTTTGATAACTCTTTGAGCATAGTTCCAAATTGCTCTCCAGAATGGCTAGATGTATTCACAATTCCACCAACAATATATCAGGGTCCCAATTTTCTTTTTTTTATTTTTTATTTTTTATTTTATTTTATAATTATAACATTTTTTGACAGTACATATGCATGGGTAATTTTTTACAACATTATCCCTTGCACTTACTTCTATTCAGATTTTTTCCCTTCCTCCCCCAACCCCCTCCCCCAGATGGCAAGGAGTCTTATATATGTTAAATATATTACAGTATAATTTAGATACAATATATGTGTGTAGAACCGAATTTTTTGTTGCACATGAAGAATTGGATTCAGAAGGTAAAAATAACAGTTTACATTCATTTCCCAGTGTTCCTTTTCTGGATGTAGCTGGTTCTGTCCATCATTAATCAATTGGAATTGGATTAGCTCTTCTCTATGTTGAAGAAATCCACTTCCATCAGCATACATCCTTGTACATTATCATTGTTGAAGTGTATAATGATCTTCTGGTTCTGCTTGTTTCACTCAGCATCAGTTGATGTAAATCTCTCCAAGCCTCTCTGTATTTCTCCTGTTGGTCATTTCTTATAGAACAATAATATTCCATAACATTCATATACCATAGTTTACCCAACCATTCTCCAATTGATGGACATCCATTCATCTTCCAGCTTCTAGCTACTATGAAAAGGGCTGCCACAAACATTTTGGCACATACAGGACCCTTTCCCTTCTCTAGTAGTTCCTTGGGGTATAAGCCCAGTAGTAGTATGGCTGGGTCAAAGGGTATGCACATTTTGATAACTTTTTGGGCATAATTCCAGATTGCTCTCCAGAATGGTTGGATTCTTTCACAACTCCACCAACAATGCATCAGTGTCCCAGTTTTCCCACAGCCCCTCCAACATTCATCGTTATTTGTTCCTGTCATCTTAGCCAATCTGACAGGTGTGTAATGATACCTCAGAGTTGTCTTAATTTGCATTTCTCTGATCAATAGTGATTTGGAACACTCTTTCATATGAGTGGAAATAGTTTTAATTTCATCATCTGAAAATTGTCTGTTCATATCCTTTGACCATTTATCAATTGGAGAATGGCTTGATTTCTTATAAATTAAAGTCAATTCTCTGTATATTTTGGAGATGAGGCCTTTATCAGAACCTTTAACTGTAAAAATTTTTTCCCAATTTGTTACTTCCCTTCTAATCTTGTTTGCATTAGTTTTGTTTGTGCAGAAACTTTTTAATTTGGTGTAATCAAAATGTTCTATTTTGTGATCAATAATGGTCTCTAGTTCTCCCTTGGACACAAACTCCTTCCTCCTCCACAAGTCTGAGAGGTAAACCATCCCATGTTCCTCCAATTTATTTATGATTTCGTTCTTTATGCCTAAATCTTGGACCCATTTTGATCTAATCTTAGTATGTGGTGTTAAATGTGGGTCCATGCCTAGTTTCTGCCATACTAATTTCCAGTTTTCCCAGCAGTTTTTGTCAAATAATGAATTCTTATCCCAAAATTTGGGATCTTTGGGTTTGTCAAAGATTAGATTGCTATTTTTATTCACTATCTTGTCCTGTGAACCTAACCTATGCCACTGATCAACTAGTCTATTTCTTAGCCAATACCAAATGGTTTTGGTGACTGTTGCTTTATAATATAGCTTTAAATCAGGTACACTTAGACCACCTTCCTCTGACTTTTTTTTCATTAGTTCCCTTGCAATTCTCGACCTTTTATTCTTCCATATGAATTTTGTTGTTACTTTTTCTAGGTCATTAAAATAGTTTCTTGGGAGTCTGATGGGTATAGCACTAAATAAATAGATTAGTTTGGGGAGTATTGTCATTTTTATTATATTCGCTCGGCCTATCCAAGAACATTGAATGTCTTTCCAATTATTTAAATCTGACTTTATTTTTGTGGCAAGTGTTTTGTAATTTTGCTCATATAATTCCTGACTCTCCTTTGGTAGATATATTTCCAAATATTTGATACTATCGACTGTTATTTTGAATGGAATTTCTCTTTGTATCTCTTGCTGTTGGATTGTGTTGGTAATGTATAAAAATCCTGAGGATTTATGTGGATTTATTTTGTATCCTGCGACTTTGCTAAAATTCTGAATTATTTCTAATAGCTTTTTAGCAGAGTCTTTGGGGTTCTCTAAGTATACCATCATGTCATCTGCGAAAAGTGACAATTTGATTTCTTCATTTCCTACTCTAATTCCTTGGATCTCTTTCTCGGCTCTTATTGCCAAGGCTAGAGTTTCTAGTACTATATTGAATAGTAATGGTGATAGTGGGCAACCTTGTTTCACTCCTGATCTTACAGGGAAAGGTTCTAGTTTATCACCATTACATATGATGTTTACTGAAGGTTTTAAATATATGCTCCTTATTATTTTAAGGAATAGTCCATTTATTCCTATACTCTCAAGCGTTTTTAGTAGGAATGGATGTTGGATTTTATCAAATGCCTTTTCTGCATCTATTGAGATGATCATATGGTTTTTATTAATTTGATTATTAATATGGTCAATTATACTAATAGTTTTCCTAATATTAAACCAGCCCTGCATTCCTGGTATAAATCCCACTTGGTCATAGTGTATTATCCTGGGGATGATTTTCTGAAGTGTATTTGCTAATATCTTATTTAAGATTTTAGCATCAATATTCATTAAGGAAATTGGTCTATAGTTTTCTTTCTCAGTTTTCGATCTACCTGGTTTAGGTATCAGTACCATGTCTGTGTCATAGAAGGAATTTGATAGGACTCCTTCAATCCCTATTTTTTTAAATAGTTTACATAGCATTGGAGTTAGTTGTTCTTTAAATGTTTGGTAGAATTCACCTGTAAATCCATCTGGTCCTGGGGACTTTTTCTTAGGAAGTTGGTTAATAGCTTGGTCTATTTCTTTTTCTGAGATGGGACTATTTAGACTACTTACTTCTTCCTCTGTTAATCTGGGCAAGCTATATTTTTGAAGGTATTCTTCCATTTCATTTAAGTTATCGAATTTATCGGCATAAAGTTGAGCAAAGTAGCTCCTAACTATTGTTCTAATTTCCTCTTCATTAGTGGTGAGTTCACCCTTTTCATTTTCAAGACTATCAATTTGCTTTTTCTCTTTCCTTTTTTTAATCAGGTTTACTAAGGGTTTGTCTATTTTGTTGTTTTTTTCATAAAACCAACTCTTAGTTTTATTAATTAATTCAATAGTTTTTTTTTACTTTCAATTTTATTAATCTCACCTTTTATTTTTTGAATTTCAAGTTTTGTGTTTGTCTGGGGGTTTTTAATTTTTTCCTTTTCTAGCAATTTTAGTTGTAAGCCCAATTCGTTGGCCCTCTCTTTCTCTATTTTATGCAAGTAGGCCTGTAGAGATATAAAACTTCCCCTTATTACTGCTTTGGCTGTATCCCACACATTTTGGTATGATGTCTCATTATTGTCATTTTCTTGGGTGAATTTATTAATTATGTCTATGATTTGCTGTTTTACCCAATCATTCTTTAGTATAAGATTATTTAGTTTCCAATTATTTTTTGGTCTATTTTCCCCTGGCTTTTTATTAAATGTTATTTTGATTGCATTATGGTCTGAAAAGGATGCATTTACTATTTCTGCCTTACTGCATTTGATTTTGACGTTTTTATGCCCTAGTATATGATCAATTTTTGTATAGGTTCCATGAACTGCTGAGAAGAAAGTATATTCCTTTCTGTCTCCATTTAGCTTTCGCCAAAGATCTATCATATCAAACTTTTCTAGTATTCTATTTACCTCTTTGACTTCTTTCTTATTTATTTTGTGGTTTGATTTATCTAATTCTGATAGTGCAAGGTTGAGATCTCCCGCTATTATAGTTTTGCTATCTATTTCCTCTTGCAGCTCTCTTAATTTCTCTTTTAAGAATTTAGATGCTGCACCACTTGGTGCATACATGTTTAATATTGATACTGCTTCACTATTGATGCTTCCCTTTAGCAGGATATAATGCCCTTCCTTATCTCTTTTAATTAGATCAATTTTTGTTTTTGCTTGATCTGAGATGAGGATGGCTACTCCTGCTTTTTTGGTTTTGCCTGAAGCATAATAGATTCTGCTCCACCCTTTTACTTTTAGTTTGAATGTCTCATCTTGTTTCAGGTGTGTTTCCTGTAAACAACATATAGTAGGATTCTGACTTTTAATCCAGTCTGCTAACTGCTTCCTCTTTATGAGGCAGTTTGCCCCATTCACATTTATGGTTAGAAGGACTAATTCTATATTGCTTGCCATCCTATTAACCCCTGCTTATGCTTTTCCCCTTTCCTTCCCTTTTACCCTCCTATCCAGTATTAAACTGGTAAACACCACTTGCTTTTTACAGCCCTCCCTTTTTAGGATCCCTCCCCCACCTTAAAGATCCTCCCCTTATTTTACCCCTTTTCCTCGAAATTACTGTATTCCCTTCCCCTTAGCTTACTCCTTCCCTTTCACTTTTCAATGAAGTGGAAGAAGTTTCACCATAAATCGAATATGTCTATTGATACACGCTATGTTCATCTCCCTCCTTTCTTTCTCTCAGATATAATAGGTTACCTTTGCCTCTTCATGAGATGTAGTACCACCACTTTATACTTTTTAATGATATAATCTCCTTTCCACCTCTAGTTTCTAAGACAAATTGTACATATGTTCTTTACATATTTTTTTGACAGAAGTATAGTTCTCAAGATTTCTTTTTACCTTTTTTAGAAGTCTCTTGAGTTCTGTATTTGAAGATCAAACCTTTTATGTAGGTCTGGTTTTTTCATCAAAAATAGATGGAATTCATTTATTTCGTTAAATGTCCATCTTCTTCCCTGGAAAACGATGCTCATTCTTGCTGGGTAAGTTATTCTTGGCTGCATACCAAGTTCCTTAGCCTTTCGGAATATCATGTTCCAGGCCCTGCATTCTTTTAATGTGGACGCTGCTAGATCCTGTGTTATCCTTATTGTGGATCCTCCATATCTGAATTGTTTTTTTTCTAGCAGCTTCCAATATCTTTTCCTTTGTCTGATGGTTCTTGAACTTGGCCACTATATTTCTTGGCGTTTTGATTTTAGGGTCCCTTTCAGTAGGTGATCGATGAATTTTCTCAATGTCTATTTTACCCTCTGTTTCCAAAATGTCTGGGCAGTTCTCTTTGATAATTTCCTCGAAAATGGTGTCCAAGCTCTTTTTTTCCTCCCATTTTTCAGGGAGTCCGATTATTCTCAAATTGTCTCTCCTGGATCTGTTTTCCAGGTCTGTTGTCTTTCTGGTAAGGTACTTGACAGTCTTTTCAATTGTTTCATTTCTCTGGTTTTGCTTGACTCCCTCTTGGTTTCTCCTTGAGTCATTCATTTCTACTTGTTCCAGTCTAATTTTCAATGATGTATTTTCTTCATATCTCTTTGTAATTGTCCAATTGAGTTTTTATTTTCTATGGAATTTTTTTCCATTTTATCCATTTTATTTTTTAGAGAGCTGATTTCTTTTTCCAGCTCTCTAATCCTGTTTTCCTTGGAGTTGTTTACCTTTTCCAGCTCACTAATCTTGTTTCTCAATGATTTGATTTCTTTATCCACTCTGTCTTTGAATGCATGGGATGACTTCTCCAGGTTCTCTTGCCAAGCTTCCCTTTCCTTTTCCCATTTCTCTTCCAGCTCTCTTGTGAGAGCCTTTTTGATTTCCTCTATGAGGTTCTTTTGTATTGAGGAGCAGCTTATATCCCTCCCAGGGGATACATCTGGGGACAGTCTGTTCCTAGTCTCCTCAGTATTTGAAGTCTGCTCCCTCTCCACACAGAAGCTGTCAATGGTTAGAGCCCTTTTGAATTTTTTGTTCATTTTGTCAGAGTAGGAATCAAAGAAAACAAACTGACAAGAGAAACAATTGGTCTGTTTTGCGGGGGATGGGGCTGGATGTTATTAATGGGCTTCCTCTACAGACTGGGGGCAGGGCAGCAGAGAGCCACTAACAGAACAGCAATGACTGTACTGAGTCTGGGCTCTGAGGCTCCGAGAACGCACCGAGTCAGTCCAGGTGGGGGTTGGGGGTGGTCAGGTTCTGAGAGACGCTGGCTTTCTGGGGTTTTAATCTTCACCTGTGGTGTTTACACCCTCTCCACCGCTCCTGGCTTGCTGCCAAGACGGAGCATCCACACTGGGGCAAAAGCCCTTTCACAGAAACGGCAGAGATCACACCCCTCCCCCTCCGGTCTGAGCTGTGTGAGCTGCCTGTCTTGCTCTGGCTGTCTGCCCTTAGTCTGCGCCCAGTCTGATTGACCCTCCCCCGAGCAAACACAGACCTTTTCTGGCGACTTTCAAGGATGTCTTCTCTTGGTGATAATTTGTGGATTTCTTTCTGGGTCAAGCATTAAGTCAGAGGCTTGTCATGAAGTAAGTTCTGAGAGAAAACGAGGAGCTCAAGCAGCTGTCTACCTCCACGCCGCCATCTTGGCCGGAAGTCAGGGTCCCAATTTTCTGACATCCCCTTCAACATTCTGCATTATCATTCCGTGTCATTCTAGCTAATATGACAGGTATCTCAGAGTTGTCTTAATTTGCATTTCTCTGATTAATAATGACTTGGAGCATCTTTTCATATATCTAGAAATAGTTTCAATTTCTTCGTTTGAGAATTATCTATTCATATCCTTTGACCATTTATCAATTAGAGAATGGCTTGTTTTCTTATAAATTAGAGTCAATTCTCTATATATTTTGGAAATGAGGCCTTTATTAGAACCTTTGACTGTAAAAATGTTTTCCCAGTTTACTACTTACCTTCTAATCTTGTCTGCATTAGTTTTGTTTGTACAAAAACTTTTTAATTTGATATAATCAAATTTTTATATTTTGTGATCAATAATGACCTCTAGTTCTTCTTTGGTCATAAATTCCTTCCTCTTCCACAGGTCTGAGAGGTAAATTATCCTATGCTCTTCTAAATTTATTTATAATCTTATTCTGGTCATGAACCCATTTTGACCTTTTCTTGGTGTGTGGTGTTACATGTGGGTCAATGCCTAGTTTCTTTTATAATAATTTCCAATTTTCCCAGCAATGTTTGTCAAACAGTGAGCTCTTATCCCAAAAGCTGGGGTCTTTGTGTTTGTCAAACACTAAATTATTGAAGTTATTAGCCCTAGTCCGTTTTTCAAGCATTTTTTTTTTTTTTTTACCTAAGTTCAGGGATATTGTGGAACCAGCTTGAATCACTCTCAGTAGATCCAACTATCAAAATTTTAGTGTCAATATTTAAACTTTGGAAACAAGGAAATGCTATAAAGTGCTATAAAAGTGCTATAAAGATTTATTGTCATGTTGATTGTTTAGATTTAAGAAAGTGATGGAGAAAAAGTTGATAAAAGTGTTTCATTGATATATTTTTGGATAGCTGATTAATAAACACTGATTAATACATTCCTATCTAAGGTACTTCCAATTGTATACTCTTACATATTATACTACACCTCTTAAATCATTTAGAAAAAAGGATTTGGTTACAGAAAGACAGTGTTTCATAAAACTGTCAGAAGACCTAGATATTACAACTTTGTTTACCATGTAATATCCATATGATTTATAGCCACTTACCTGTGTGTGAATCAGTTACCTCAACTATTAAAATGGAGGTAATAATATACTGCTTGACTTATGTGGATCATTACAGAGATCAAATAAGACTATACACACAAAATATCACCTAAAAGTAAGCTATTAAGACCAATATACTATGGAAGCTTATTTCCTTTAGTGAACACACTGTTATCCATTATGCCCCTCTTATTTGAGCATTGTCAGACTAATATAAGGTAAATTTTGTCTTGGACACTCTTGCAAATCAAAGCATGCTAGTTTAGCTTTTTTGTTTGTTTTATTTTTCCTTCTGATGTTAAAGTCTGAAAACTGAGGTGCACTGAATCCAAGCATTTGAGGCTAATTACCAATTGGACAATACTCTATTAGCATATGCTTGGAGAATGACCAGGCCCACCATCCTGTGCTGGCTGGATTTATGGGTGTATACAGTAAATGAAAGGAGGCATCACAGGGTGGAGCAGGATAAGCAGGAACATTCTTTGTAGGTGGAGAGAGAGAAAGGAGGTATGGAGATTACAATATCTATTTCCCTGATGGTGACCACAAAAGACCAAGAATAAAGATTTTTGCTTATCCTGACTCCAGCTGATTATAAGGTATCCAGGGTACTAACATGGTCATTACACCTTTTGATGTTTTTTTCCCATTTGTTTTGATTCTTCTTTTACCACATGACTAATATGGATTAACATGATTGTACATGTATGAACTATATCAGATTTCTTGCTGTTTTGGTGAAGAGAGAAAGAAAATCTGAAATTTAAAAATCTTACAAAAATGGATGTTAAAAACCATCTTTCCATTGGGGAAAAAATAAATATTATTAAGTGCAAAAGAAAACATTCTTTTTCAATGGCCATCCACCATCTTGGGGAATCTTTCATTCCCATATCATGGTGTACCCAAATGCTCTTATTCTTTTGCATGCCATAGTTCATGCCATACTTTATCCAGAGCTATTTTTATTCATCAAACACCATCTAATTTTCCAGAGCCCTCATTTTACCTTTTCCTAGATCCAACTAATATTGTCCTAAAACCCATTCACTTGAGAAATAATCTTCAGACTCAGAACAGAACATATCAACTAATTATTTCAACCTAATTCAGAAATCTTCTTATTCTGATTAATTTTTTCAGTTACAAAAAAAAAAAAAAGTTGACTGCTTCATGTATGAAGTACTTTCTTACATTTAATTCAAATGTTCTACCAAAAGTTATCTCATATTGAGCAAGTTTTTTTTTTCCCTTTAATTTCTATTTACTGGGTTTTGTCATGATCTCTGGAATAACATCAAAGAATCCATTCTCTTCCAAATGATGATCCTAAAAATTCTCCATAAAGATTATTTCCCAAACTTTCTCTGAAAATATTGCTAGTTTATTCAATTATCTTCCATATAAAATTATTTTCATATTCTTCACTATCCTTTTAGATTCACTCTATGGCATTCCATTTAAAATATTCAACAATCCCAGCAAGAGTCCAACCAGCAACTGAGTATAGTTAGACAATCAATCTAGATAGTATCAAGTCCTGCAGCAATCTGCTAAAGACCTTATTCCTCAAGGTTGACTTTACTCAGTTTATTTTGAGTAAAGCTAATGAACACTATGCTTTTGAGACATTTTCTAATCTTATTATCACTCAGCCTACATTCCACTATGGTATCCTCAAAGATATTAAGAAAAAAAAAACAACAACCCTGTACTATTCCTTAGGAATTCATTACTTGTTCTAATACTTTCTCTAGGTCAGCTTCTTTTTTTGTTTGACACTCTGATTTAACTAACCTTTGCATGTCATATGGAATTCAGCCTTCAAATCTTAACCTTGAAATACTAAAAGAGAAAAAAGTCAAGAAAAAATGACCAGTGAGAAAATAACCAATGATGATATGTTTGGTAAATACATTTTTGGGGGAGTAGCAGATACCAAGATGTGAAAAGTTTTGTAAATTTTCTCTACTATATGAGAGAGCCAAAAATAGAGTGAAATTTTAGGCTTCACATTTTTAATTCCAAGTCTCCATTTTTGAAAATAAGAGTCAGGTTCACAGCCTTTAAACAAGATTGCAGCAGTGAGGCTAAGATGTTAAATCCTAAATTTTGCACTATTTGAGGGAAAAAAAGGATATAGGATATAAATAGATCTGACTGTTTATATGTAGAATTAAAATGTTGTTCTTCCTCTCTAACTGGCTCTACCAAATGATAGAGAAAACTCACAATCCTCCTTGTGCCCTAGTATTTGCTACTCCAAAAGAGTGATTGGGATGAGTTTAGATTTGTGGTTTCATTTGTTTAAAGAACTTGTGATCATAAAACTCACTCTAGCAATTGAGAGCAGTTTCTTTTTCATAATTTATAGTCTTGAAGAATTTCCTGGACTACTGAAAGGTTAAATAACTAGCCCTGGGACAGGTCAGCATATATCAGAGGCAGATTTGAATTCAGGTCTTGTAGATTTTGGATTTAGTTTTTCTATGTACTATACATTACCCTTCCTCTCATTTTATCTAATTTATATAATTTAATCTATATCATGTCTTTACATATGAATATATGAACATTTGCATAAAATGTATATATAACATATTTTATGTACATCTTAAATAATATTTTACAAATATATTTATATGTAATGTATTTATATAGACAATTTACATACAAAATGTTATATGTAAATATCTATATGTACAATATCCATGATGGCATACTATCTCTCTGGAATCTAACATGTTAAAAAAAATACATCACAACTCCCTTCACTGTACTTAAAGCTTTTTCTACTTATATGCCAGCTACTTTATTTGGGCCAAATTCTTAGGAAGTATGCTGACTTAAATTTTCAATCTTTCTGCCATGGCACAGATTCTTTCTGAAAGACTAGATTTATATTAAGGAATGAGAAGAATGTTGTTCAGTTCTCTATAATCTAATTCTATTCTGCTGATCCAGAGAAAGCTAGATAACAAATGAAACAATTTGCTTTACTTCAATTCACTGTAATTCACTTTGTGATTGTACATTATTGAGGCCACATCTCTAGTTATGAAAACAACTGTCAAGTTCACATACTTTAAATAAGATTGCAGTGAGGTAGCCATGATCTCAAATCTTGTACAATGAGGAGTAGAAAGACCCATCAGCTTTCATCAAAATGCATAGAACTAGAACTTATTAATATCTAACACTGAAGTATTACTCTTTCCTTGGATTGGGATACCTCTGAATTCTTGTGCTAAGGACACCTTAAGAGCTAATAGTCTGTGGGTTTTGGTTAGTTGTTGTTTGTTTTGCTTTGCTTTTCCCAATACTAGATCTGGGTCACTCTATTGAATTACTAGCTCCCTCTGGCTTTTCTTTAATTTAATTGTTAAAAAAAATAATAAACTGTCTTGAAAATGGAACCCTCATTCCAAACTTTACATCTTTCTCAATTGAACCTCCATTTCCATAACTGCCTTTAGCACCAACTAGGCAATGTGCACAATTTTCACAAAACAGCAATTTACTTCTAGTCAGTCATCTGCAAAGTGAAAAGGCACTGTATGAGACACCACACAGGAGAGAACTGCCCTAGAGAGCAATCAGGTTTTCCTCTCACAGTCTTTGGAACTAACTTGTCTTATTTGTACTCTTTAAGCGGCAGAACAGGGAGACAGCAACAATCAACTAAGACTACTAGAAAATCTTCCAGTGGACTACAATAGTGAGAATTTGCCTGATCTGCTTGTGTAGTTGATTTAGTCTGACCTAACTTCTTTATGTTTTCACTTAAAACTGGTAGATGAAAATCTCAAAAAGAAAATATCAGAAAGCATAATTAATTGGCCATTATAAATTTAGGTCACTATAGGAAAAATTGCTAACAAGATAAATAGACCAAAGAACTCTCTCTTGAATGATAGCTGCAAATCTGGGCATTGAACTAAGATGTTTTTAGATGTCTGGTTCAGACACTCCAGGGAAAAACCAGAGTCAGGGATAACGTGATTGAATACACTAGATGAATATCATGATGCATATATATTGGAACCCAGCAGCAGGGTAACAGTAGGTATATATGATAGTACCAACCAACGCCACAAGGTAAGCATGCATAATTTCTTTGATTTGTGCTATAACTTTCCACAAAGAGCTCAAAGTATTGTACAAAACATTTTACATATGAAATATTTAATATTTAGCAACAAGGCTGAAAACTAGGAAAGCAAAAAGAGTAGTCAGTTTATCCAGAACCAAGTGCATCATTATACTGACATACAATGATTTTGATATATCATGCAGTATAGTACAGTGGAATGTCTGTTTTATTAGGAATAAGAGTACATTTTTCATTTACTAACTATGTAAAATTGTGAATTCACTTTTCTGCAAAATAACTGGGTTGCATTAGATAACTTATAAAATTCTTTCCAGCCCAAAATTAATGTTTTAATGATGATCTCATTCCTTTGCGTCAACAATCTCATATGTAAATGTTTATTAATTGCTTAACTGTGGGTAAGGCACTGTAGTAAGCACTGATGATATAAAAATGAAAAATAGTAGTCTTCATTTTCATTTTCATTTTCATTGTGTTTGTCTATATTCTACTAGAGTTCAATGAGTCTTCACTTTTAATTAGATTAGTGATATCGATCCAATTTGAAACTAAAAAGAACATATTTTCAGAGTACCAACTCTAATAATCTTTGAATCTCTGAGAAATCACTTAAGTCTTAATTTCAGTCAATGTTACCTTTTCCATAGGAATGCCATCTACTAAAACTTTTGGAACACCACTAACAAGTCTTTGTAGACTTTTTCAACCCAGAATCATGTTAGATTAATTGGTTTGTATTTGTATTAGTAGCATTTTATAGATATGAGATTTCCCCAAAATAGTGGAAGAATATTAAGTAAAATATTCATGAAACTTTTTTTTTATATCATAGGACACAAGAACAACATGCATCTGACTTGTTCAAATGTGTCTTAAATATGTATACCATGATGGATTTAATGACAAGTATATTTCAGAGATTTGGGTTATAAAATTTATATCATGGTCTAATATGATCTGGTTAAGTATTTTCTTGAATATTATTACACAGTTCTAGGCAAGACTTTAACAGTAACTGGTTATAGGAGGCCTAGTACAAATCATTTGTTTTAAGTCTCATTGTCCTCAACAATAAAATAAAAAGACAGATTAGATGATCTGTAAGGTAATTTCCACATTTAATATTCTGTAGTTCTCTTTCTCCATTTTTTACATTCCTGAATCCTTTTTTTATTATTTTTACTTTAAAAAATAACTCAGTTTTAAATCTTTGGAGAATAGGAAAAGAAAACATTCTATAGTCAAACTTACTCTTAATATGCTGCAGCCAATAATCAAAAAAGTAATAATTACATATAACGCTTACACTTTTTTACACTTAACATCACTTTAATTCAACTTTCATATATGCAAACTCCAAATAATTGAATTGAGTTGTTTTGTTTAGTTTAGTAAATGAGTTTTACAATTATTTTCCAGTACTCAGAACCAAAAACTTATGCAGCACAGTCAAGCAAATCCCTAAGGTCATGTTTAAACATAAGTGCAAAAAGTGCTATTTTTCTCATATTCAGGATATGAAAGAAAAGAAAGGAAAATGCAGGCAGTAGAAAGAGGAATTCTCATAAGAAAACCACACAATGGGAAATAGTCTCCCATTCAATAAAGCAAGTATATAGTTTGATAAAAAAAAAACACTACTGTAAATGGATTTTTTTTAAAAAGAAGAAAATAATTAAACCAGTCTCTGCTTCCAAGGCTTTGCTTAACAAGTCTATTACCCAATCCCATCCATTTTGAGCTTGCATGCATGCCTGCGTGCGTGTGCGTGCACACACACACACACACACACACACACACACACACACATTCATTTTCTTTGTAAGGTCAAAATAATGTTTAGTTATTTATTGCTTTTTTGGAAGAAAAAAAAAAGTTTTTTTGGTTATTGTGTTTTTTCCTCCCTACATGATGATTAGTATCATGTAATGTATTTTGATGATTACTCTCCTTTCAGAACTTAGCTTCATTAATTAGAAATGATGGCAGAGGACCCTTTTTAGAAGCCATCTTTGATGACTATGCATAAAGCAATTGACAAAGCTCATTTTCTTTGAATATTCTAACATTAATATGTCTCATATCTAATATGGTGGCTTTAGCTTTGTCCTAGAGATGAATAATTTGTCAGGATATCCATTGCCTACTGAACAGATTTTGGAAATATACATTACTTAGAATTGACTTTGATGTATGGCCTGGAAAGTATAGTTAAGTCCCAATATTATATTATTAATGGTATTACCTAAATTGGGCCATTGTCTTCCTTTCTTCATAATTCCTATTGTTTTTCAGATTATTTGCCAATGTAGTATAAGATGCTATTTTTCCCTGTATATATTGGGACCAGCTTCTTCAATTCAAAATCCAGCTACTGTAGGACCACTAAAATACACTTATTACATGTGTTAGGTTTAATGAAATAGGGAATTTATTTATTTATTTTTTATTTGAGAGGGTTTGTTACTATTTTTCTTCTTTTGAGAGATTCTTCATTTGTAATTTTCCTCTCTCCTGGATATTATATTACTCAACTAAATTAATTTAGATATATTTACCAATAAGTTTCAATCTATATTGTTCAAGAAAATGGAACAAGTTCATAGCATCACATAATTTCAGAAAGGACTTAAGTAGTCATCAATTAGAATCAATATCTGAAAAAGAAGCTCCTCCATAATATATCCAATAAGTGACCACATGGGCTTTATTTTTTAAACATTCTTGATAAGAAAGAGACCATGAATACCCAAAGAAACCCTTATTGTTTTAGGACAGCTCTATTATTTGGCTTTCTTCTATTCATATATTCATATTCATCTTATTAATTCTTTAGGAATTCTGGGAAAACTATAGAACTCTTCCCAGATTATTTTAAGTGTTTGTTTGAAACAAAATACATAAGATTATAATAGAGACCAATTATATTGAAATAAGGTTTTTGAAATATTAAAAAAATTAAGTTTACGAATTCTTGGTTAATCACCTCTACTATACATGTTAGGAATTTTTCCCAAGCATGATAGCCAATTTTATCTCTTGTGACTTGTACTCATTGATCTTAATTTTGACCTCTGGAATCAAATCAAATTCTGAATAGTCCTTTTAGGTAACAAAATTTGACATAATAACAATAACTCTCCTATAAAGATTTTTTTCTTCAGATTAAACAACTCCCAAGTTACTCCAACTAATCCTCATATATGAAAGGTTTTATACTATTCTGGCTGCCTTGTTCTGGATATTTTCTAGCTTACCAATGTCTATCTGAAAACATGATTCAGAAAGCAACATGTTACTTCAACTACAAAATACTTCTATCTATCACTCAGTCATTAAAATAGTGATACTGAAATTACTTACAAACACAGCCAAAAAGTTTTTGCTATTGTACAGTTAAGTACAGATACTTTAAAACCATAAATTCCTATTGCCGTGAGAAAAGCTTCAAAAAATACAAAGAAAATATAATATAATTACATACACATACACACACACATCATACACACCCTCACACACACACACACATATATTCACACACTGTTTCTCAAGGGATATGATGCTAGAGAAGTGCACACAGATGCCAAATGGGTGCATTAACCCTCCCCCCCTTGGCATACCTAATGTAGACACACCCTTAGGGAGCCTTATAAGACCCATCTGCTCAGTCAAGCATTTGTCTAATTGTGTCAAATGCCTGGCAAGTGTAGTGCCAGTTAACAGCTACTAGATATGTAAATGATATTTGTATTAGTGTACATATGCCCAGGGGCTTTGCAACAACACATTAAATATTTTAAAATAATTTTGTATTAGAAATTGAAATGATAGTTTTCCTCTCAGCAACAGTGTAACAAGTGTCCCAAAATATTTCTTATTGCCTCCATGCTGTTGCATTTTTAGTTCATTACTTACTGGCATTTTTTGAGATATATTGAACCATAGAGAACTTGGTGATAGAAAATGTAGATCTCTAAAGCATGGGAAAATGTACCCCTCTGAGGCCCTCAGGTTATGTGCTCTGAAGTATCAGACTACTTACTTGTAAGCTACCTATGACATCTTTTAACTGGATAGTGTAGTAAATTTAGCTCTTAATATCTATTTTCTCCTCTATGATACAAAACTCTTTTTCAATAATACATATGTGACAAGTAACAGAGAAGGTGATTGCCAAAATGCTTTGATAAACATGAACAGTTTGGAAATAGCAGTACTTAATTTAGACTTTTAGCCAGGAAATCATTACAGTATAAGATAAGTGATAAAATAAATGATCAATTCATTTAAACAGATATATTACATATATTGTAAATGTATATGTGTATAAATATGAGTATGTATATACATGTTTATGTATGTATGTTTGTATACATTTTACCACATATGTGACTATATCTATTTTTGGAGATCCTAAATAGGAAATTACTTCTACTAAAAGAGATCATCAGTGAATTATATTGAAATATAGTCACAGAAATATTGGGAGGAAAAGGCTCACAAATTCTCTGTAACTCGGAATCAAAAAGATCTGCTTGAGGCAATGCTTAAATGACTTTGTACAGTGCAAGGGTCAAAGACAATACCTGATGTTAGGATTTCTTCTATTTAAAAGCAGGTCTCTCCATCAATATGAGAACTTTTAATGACTGTTTTATTATTATCAAATTAAATTACCTCTATGAATTATAATATAAATCTTGTTTTGATGAGACGTTGATTTGGAATCACAGTGAACATAGCTAGAAGAAAAAGAACACTATTCAATTATCCTTTACCCCCACACATATAGACTAGCATTTTGTCTTTGGGGGCCTCAGGCTATGTTCTGTGTAGTGATGAGCCATCATTCCCATATTTATTCATATCATCATTCTCAACTTTTTCAAAGGAGCTCAAATAGGATTGGTACTGGGACAATTTATATCACATTTCCACAATATTATATGAAGTACTCTGTAGTCCATTGCACAACAGAATCAAATAACATTTATGTCTGAATAAAAGTATTGGAATATAAGCTCAGTATATATAATAAACACTTTATCAACAATGTTTGGCATATTGCAGATGCTTAATGAATGCTTATTTCTTTCTTAAGATATGATCCATGAACATAGTATAATTTTTTTTTCAATACAAGTGATTCCCTTTGCGGTTCTATTTTTTTCCCCCTTATGTATTTCAAAATATAATGCTAAAATAGGATCCATAAGCTTCATCAGACTACTAGAAGGGATCGTGATAAAAAAGAAAATATTAAGAAACTCTATTCTTTAGATTCACTGAAAGGATATTTGGGTGAACTCAAGTATCCCTCATTGTAGTCCCACAACATTTTTTATTTCTTCTGGCAAGTCTTTATTTTTTTCCACAAAGTTTTTATTCCATATGGCTTACAGATAATACGTATTTGACATAGTAGCTCACTCTCAGAAGTGGCTTAAAGAAGAAATAACATACACACTCAATATGGGCATAGAAATCTATTTTATCTGCTGAAAAGTAAGAGGGTAAACAGGATGAGAAAGAAGGAGGGTGATAGAATGGAGGGAAGATAGGGAAAGGTGTGGTCTGAAGCAAAATATTTTTGAGGGGGGAGAGGATAAAAGAAGAGAGAGAGAAGAGAACAAACAGAAAAGGAAAACAGTTCACAATAAAAATTGTGAAAATAATTTTAAAGTAAGATTTTCTGATAAAGGCCTCATTTTTCAAACAAATGGGGAATGGAGTCAAATTTATATAAAACCAGAGCCATTCTCCATTGATAAATGATTCAATGATATGAGCAGTTTTCAGATGAACTATTGAAGCAATTTATAGTCTAACATATATATGTATACATATATATGTGTATATATGCACATATATATGTGTATATATATATATATATATGTCAGGAATGCAAATTAAATTATTATAAGATACTATCTCATATCTATTAAACTGATTAATTAGAAAAAGAAAATGACAAAATATAGGAGGGAATGTGAAGAAACATGAGACAATGCTTTGTTGGTGGAAATCTGAATTGATTCAACCATTTTATAGAGCAATTTGGAACTATGGTTAAAGGGCTTTGATGGATACCCTTTGACTTAACAATACTACTATTAGGCATGTATTCCAAAAGAGATTTTCAAAAAAAGCAAAAGGCCCTGTATGTACAAAAATTTTTACAGAAGCTTTTTCTTCAGATAATAGAACTGGAAATTGAGGACATGCCCATCAATTGAAAAAGGCTGAATAAACTGTGGCATATTATTGTGATGGAAAGCTACTGTTCTATATGAAATGTGTGTGTGGTGTGCAGAGTGCTCTTAGAAAAACTTCAGAAGTCCTCCAAGAACTCATGCAAAGTGAAATGCACTGTGTATAAGTATAATGTTATAGGATGATTAGCTGTAAATGACCTTGCTTTTCCCAGCAATGCAATGATCCAAGACGATTGTGAAAGACTTATGATGAAAAATGCTATTTATACTCAGAAAAAAAAAAACCTGATTGCATCTGAAAACATACTGAAGCTTACTTTTTTTCCTTGAAGATGTTTTGGGGTGGGTGAAGATCTGTTTGCTTTCTTTTACAACATGACTTTTATGAAATTGTTTTGCACAACTTCATAAGTGCCTTATCAATGGAAGGAAAGTAAGAAGAAAGAAAGAGAATCTGAAACTCAAAGTTTTAAAAACAAATGTTATATATATATATATATATATATATATATATATATATATATATATATATATATATATATATATATATATATAACTGGTAAAATAAAATATTAAAAGAAAAGACTAAGCCTGGCCACATTATCATAGTGGACAAGCTGCCAGCATCTTAAGCCTCAGTATGGAAAGTCTGACCAGGCCTCTGGACTACAGTACAAGAAACTTAGAAAAGTGTTCTCTGCATCCTAAGAACAGAGTTCAACTTTAAAGTCACAAAATAGGCTAAAATTGAGTAAGAAAGAAAAGACTTCTAATTTCAGAAAGCATTGTAGGCAATAGACCTAATCACAGCACAAATTTAGAAGAAGGCGGCAGTGGCAAAATGCCTACTTGTGAATTTCCAAACAGGAATATGAATAGGTCCTGACTCAAAAAGTCCTTTGAGAAGAGTACAAAAAAGTATTTTTAAAATCAAGTAAGAGAGGTAGAAGAAAAATTGATTAAAGAAATGAGTCAACAGCTTGAAAAAGGAAGAGCAAAAAAAAAAATGACCAAAGAAAACAATTCCTCAAAAAAAAAAAAAAATTGGAAAAAATGAAAGGAAGGAAGGAATCCACTGAAGAAAATACAACTTCTTTAAAAGCATAATTGGACAAATAGAAAAGAAGATGCAAAGTCTAACTAAAGAAAATAATTCCATAAAAATTAAAATTGGACAAGTGGAAGTTAATGACTCTATAAGACATCAAGAATCAGTCAAAAAATGGGAAAAAATTTAAAATAGCTCATTAGAAAACAACTGATCTATGAAATAGATCCAAGGAGAGAGAATTTCAGTATTATTTGACTGAAGGCTACAATCAAAACTTAATTAATTAATAAGATATCATCAACAGCATCTTTCAAGTAATTATCAAGAAAAACTTCCCAGAGATCCCAAAACCAGAAGATAAAATAATAATTGAAAGAATCAACAGATCACCTCCTAAAAAAAAAAAAGCTTAAATTATAAACTCCAAAGAATATTGTAGCCAAATTCCAGAAATATAAGAACAAGGAGAAAATCCTGCATGTATCCAGAAAAAAAGAAAAAATTCAAATACCAAAGAGTCTTAGTCAGGAGTACAAAGGATGTCATAACTTCTAGAAGGCAAAAAAGCTTGAATTACAATCAAATATCAGACCAATAACAACAACAACAACAACTGAGCATAATCTTTCAGGATGAAAAAAGGACCTTCAATGAAATAGAAGGACTTTCAAACTTTCCTGATGAAAAGACCAGTGTTGAACAGAAAAATTGATCTTCAAAAACAAAACTCAATAGAAGCATAAAAAGTTAAAAAGAAAGAAAAAATGTTATTAATAAGAAACTGTTTACATAGATGATTCTTGTAACTCTTAAGAACTATATCTCTATGTTAGAAATTAGAAGGATTATACATAGACAGAGGGTGTGAACATAAGTTAACTTTGATGTGATGATATTAAAAAATTAAGGAGTGAAAAAGGATTGTATTGAGGCAAGAGAAAAGAGAGATATAGAATGGGGTAAAAAAAAAATCAGATGAAAAGTCACAAAAGACCTGTTACAAACAAGATGAAGAGAGTATGAGGAACAAGAAAAAATAATGAAGAGGCTGATAGAAAAGACAGCAGAAGAGAAATCAGAAGAGGAGGGGAAGGAAGGGGGGGAAAAGTGGTTAATAGAAGGGAGAGCAGACTTGAGGGAGATGGAAGGTAGAAACAAAACACTACTGAGGAGGAACAAGGTTAAAGAACAGAGAAACATATAAACAGGGGAAAAAAGGATGGAAGGAAATATATTTAGTAATCACAACTGTGAGTATGAATGGGATGAATAAAATGAAAGATGATAACAGGTTATTTGCTGTTTATAAGAAACACATTTGAACTAGAGATACACACAGAATAAAAGTAAAAGCCTGGAACAGAATATGTCATGCTTCAAGTAAAATACAGAGGAGGGGAAGAGACAAAACAAAACAGGGTCAACTATTATGATCTGAGATGAATCATAAACAACAACAGATTTCATTAAAACAGATAGGGAAAGAAACTATATCTTGCTAAAAGGTAGCACAATGAAGCATTTCTAAATATATAGGTATCAAATGTATATGATACAGGAGAATGCTTATAAGTGAATTACATGAAGAAAAAGGTGGAAAAACTATAGTGGGGGACCTGAATTTCCCTTTCTTAGAACCAGATACATCTAAACAGAAAATAAATATCTAGAAAATATATTAAAGATTTCTGAGAAAAGCGAATGAGGATATAAATAAACGCTTTTCCTCAATGGTACTTTGCACTTACCCCAAAATTAACATACATAATGAAATAAAAACCCTATAATCAAATGCAGAAAGCCAGAAATATTAAATATATTCCTTTCAGATCATGAAGTGGGGAAAGCTACATGTAATAAAGGATATTAGAAGGATAGAATAAAAATTAATGGGAAACTAGATAATATAAAGCTAAATAATGAATGGGTCAAACAGCAAATAGAAATAATTAATAATATCATCAAATAAAATGATAATAATGGAAAAATATACTAAAATTGATGGTAGGTGGACACATCTGTTCTTAGGAGTAATTTTTAATCTTTTATGTTTACACAAACAAAATAGAAAAAGAAAAAAATCAATGAGTTGGATGTTCAACTAAAAGAGATAGAAAAAAAATTGAAATTCCCAATTAAATATCAAATTTAAAAAAGGAAAGGGTGGTGGGCTATCCATACCAGATCTCAAATTATATTATAAAATGGAAATCATGAAAAACCATTTGGTACTAGCTCAGAAATAAAATGGTTGTCAATGGAATAGGTAAAATACACTACTGTGTATTACACACAGTAGTGCATGACAATAGTAACCTAGTGTTTGATAAACCCAAAGATTTTAACTACTGAGAAAAAGTTCATTCTGACAAAAACCTACTGAAAAAATTAGAAAATAATTTGGAAGAAACAAGGCATAGACGAATATTTCATGCCATACAACAAGATAAATTGAAAATTGTTATATGATTTAGACATAAAAATGATGTAATATACAAATTAGGAGAGGGAGGAATATTTACTTGTCAGAAGGGAGCAATTTCTGACCAAACAAGAAATAGAGAACATCAAGAAATGTAAAATGGATAATTTTGATGACATTAAATTAAAAATGTTTTGCACAAAACAAAGCTAATGCAAGCAGGTTTATTTTTAATAATATATTTTATTTTCAAAAAACATGCAAAGACAGTTTTCAATATTCATTCTTACATCTTTCTGTAAGTTTCTGCAGTTTGCCACACTTCAAAAGATGTAAATTTTCATCCACATTCAGAGAAAGAAGTATGGAGTCTGAATACAGATCAAACATATTTTCCCTTTTTAAATATTTTCTTTCTCGTGTTTTTTTTCCTTTTGTTCTGATTTTTCTTTCACAACAAGATTAATTTGAAAATATATTTAACATGATTATACATGTATAACCTATATCAGATTGCTTGCTCTCTTTGGGAAGGAGAAAAAAGGAAGGAGTTCAGAAAAAAGAAAAAAGCTGGAAATCAAAATTTTAAATGGTAAATGCTGAAAACTATCTTTACATAAATACATTGAAATTTCAAAAGACATGCAAAGACAGTTTACAATGTATTACAGTAAAAATAGTATAAGTTCAAAAGTTTAAAAATCAAGCAGTAAAAAAAAAAAGAAAGAAAATTATGTGGGACCACTAATGATTTTATGAACACATAATTATGTATGGGTTTTTCTGCTGATATTTGGCTGAATTAGAATATCTTACCTTTCACAAAATTGAATTGAAATAGCCTTCCAATTTTTAGTCATTCTTTGTCAATTGAGTGCTAGATTTCATGCAACACACATGGTTCACTGCTCTCTATTTTTGCATTTTTAATGGCTACTACTTGAAGAAAACCAACACAAGTTAAAACTCTTGAAAAGCATGCTTCAATAACTTTTATAGATAATGGAAGTTATCGTAGGGAAATAAAGAATTCCATAGATCATTCAAATATACAGTGAAAAAGGAACAGTTGTTCACTAAAGCACAAAGGATGGTACAGTCAAAAAGAAAAATTATTTCAATATCTAACAAACTATTGTTCTTGAAATAATCTAATAAGTAATAAGAAAAATCCTTGCAAGGGTCTAAGAAGTAGGAGGAGTAATTATCAACTTTCCTATAGTGTGTTACATACTAAAATGTCACTATTATATAAAAAAACAAGAAAAGAAAAAAAAATGGACATATAGTAAATCATTGAAAGATTTATTGATACAGAATGAGCAATTTTGCTGATTTCACATGATTTTTGCTTAAGAATTTGAAAACTAATTTGCAGCAATATATAAGCTGAGAATTTCCAAAGAAATAGGCTGGGTTTTTAAAGAGACAGAAGAACTAGAGACCAAATTACCACCATTGACTGGATTATGGAGAAAGCAAGGTGGTAAGTCCAAACTAGCTCCCTGGAGGTTTCAGGATCAGCCAGAGTCAGGATAAGTAAAAATCCGTGGTCTTTAGGGGGAGAAGTTAAAGAAGCAGGTAAACTGCCAGGAGTTTTGCCAAAGAACTCTTCTTGATTCTGGAGTCCATAATCTCCACCTTCTCCTCCTTGTCCTGCTGCCAAGTGAGTCTTTGGCTTCTGTCACCCCACCCTATAATCCTTGCCAACAATTATCTTAACCCCAAACACTGAGCCAACACCAAGGGTGAGAAGGGCCATATTTCCAATTATATGCTAATAGAGTCATTGTTGAATAGGTAATTAGCCTTAAGTGCTCAGTTGTCTGATTCAAGCATACCTTTTAAGAGTTTCAACCCTTTACAGCAATGGATTTCCAGGAAAAAATACTAAAAACAAAAATATTTATTTCTGCTTCGATGACTACCCAAAGCTTTTGGCTAAGTGGATTATTAAAAAAAAATGGCAAATTCTCAGAGATGGGATTATCAACTTATTTATTTCCTGAGAAACCTGCATGTAGAACAAGAAGCAAATTAGAACAGACCATGGAATAACTGATTGATTTAAGATTTGAAAAGAAGTGCAAGGCATTTTATTCATGAAAAGTACCACATGAAAAATTCCAGACTCAATCAAAAGTTAGGATTAAGATTGCTGAGATAAGAATTCATTATATGACAAAAACTGCTGGGAAAACTGGAAATTAGTATGGCAGAAACTAGGCATGGACCCACAATTAACACCACATACTAAGATAAGATCAAAATGGGTCCATTATTTAGGCATAAAGAACAAGATCATAAATAAATTAGAGGAACATAGGATAGTTTACCTCTCAGATTTGTGGAGGAGGAAGGAATTTGTAACCAAAGGAGAACTAGAGATCATTATTGATCACAAAATAGAACATTTTGATTACATCAAATTTGTAGAAACAAAACTAATGCAAACAAGATTAGAAGGGAAGTAACACATTTGGAAAACATTTTTACAGTTAAAGGTTCTGATAAAGGCCTCATCTCCAAAATATACAGAGAATTGACTTTAATTTATAAGAAATCAAGCCATTCTCCAATTGATAAATGGTCAAAGGATATGAACAGACAATTTTCAGATGATGAAATTGAAATTATATCCACTCATATGAAAGAGTGTTCCAAATCACTACTGATCAGAGAAATGCAAATTAAGACAACTCTGAGATACCATTACACACCTGTCAGATTGGCTAAGATGACAGGAACGAATAATGATGAATGTTGGAGGGGATGTGGGAAAACTGGGACACTGATGCATTGTTGGTGGAGTTGTGAAAGAATCCAACCATTCTGGAGAGCAATCTGGAATTATGCCCAAAAAGTTATCAAACTGTGCATACTCTTTGAACCAGCAGTGCTACTACTGGGCTTATATCCCAAAGAAATACTAAAGAAGGGAAAGAGACCTGTATGTGCCAAAATGTATATGTCAGCCCTTTTTGTGGTGGCTAGAAACTGGAAAATGAATGGATACCCATCAATTGGAGAATGGTTGGGTAAATTATGGTACATGAATGTTATGGAATATTATTGTTCTGTAAGAAATGACCAACTGGAGGAATACAGAGAGGCTTGAAGAGACTTACATCAACTTATGCTGAGTGAAATGAGCAGAACCAGAAGATCACTGTACACTTCAACAACAATACTGTATGAGGATGTATTCTGATGGAAGTGGATATCCAACATAAAGAAGATCTAATCCAGTTCCAATTGATCAATGATAGACAGAATCAGCTACACCCAGAGAAGGAACACTGGGAAATGAGTGTAAACTGTTAGCATTTTTTGTTTTTCTCCCCAGATTATTTTACCTTCAGAATCCAATTCTTCCTTTGCAACAACAACAACATTCATATATCAAAAAAATTCTGTTCTGCACATATATATTGTATCTAGGATACACTATAACATATTTAATATGTATGGGAATGCCTGCCATCTAGGGGAGGGGATGGAGGGAAAGAGGGGAAAATTCAGAACAGAAGGGAGTACAAGGGATAATGTTATAAAAAATTACCTATCCATATGTACTGTCAAAAATGTTATAATTATAAAATTAATTTTAAAAAATTTAAAAAAGATTGCTGAGATAAATAGCAACATTAAATGTGCAGATTACAATACTCTGATAGTGAAAAGTGAAGAATTAAGAAGTCTCTTGATATGGGTGAAAGAAGACAATGTAAAAGCTGGCTTGAAGCTTAACATCAAAACAACAATTAAGATTTTAGAAACTAGTCCTGATATATCCTAACAAATAGAGGGAGAAAAAATGGAAACTGTCGGATTTTATATTTTGGGGCTCAAAGATTACTTCATATATGGACTTTAGCCATAAAATTAAAAGATGCTTTCTCCTTAGTGGGAAAGGGATGACAAATAGAAACATAATACTAAAAAAACAGAGGAATCACTTTGTTGACAAAGGTCTGTATATCAAAGCTATCACTTTGCTTCATTTTGTTTTCAATAGTAATGTATGAGTGTAAGAGTTGGATTTTAAAGAAAGATGAGCACTGCAGATTTGACTTTTGAAATATGATTCTGGAGAAGACTTCTGAGATCCTTTGGATAACAAAGAGATCAATTAAACCAGTTATAACTTAAGAAATTAATTTAGATTATTCACTGGAAGGTCAAATAGTGAAGCTAAAGCTTAAATATTTTGATTATATAATGAGAGTTCAGAACAAAAAAGACCTGAAAACACCTTAAATGAGATGTGTACCTTGAGGAAGGAAACTCTCCTAAGAAATAAAACTCAACCCTGATTTGGTGGATATTTAGTATAGAGACAAGCTAAAAATCTTCAGTTTCTTCTAATGAGAAAATGGCTTAATTATGAGGCTAAATAAACTCAAGTCATCTGGACTGGAGAAGACATTTCCATCTGGATCTCTTTGGCTAGTTGTTCCCTGTCCCCCGCCCCTTTACGAGCTGGGTAAGCCTAAACTGTAATGGAGGAGTATAAGACAAAAGAAGAAGTTGAGATTAGAGGAGGTAGTGATTTATCAAATACTGACTTTTGTTTGCAATATAGATAAAAAGTAAGGGTCCTTATCCTTGATGCCTTAGATCTAGCTGATTATTTTACTGATATACATTTCAAATATTGTCTAACCTTTCCAGGAGTTGGGTTGTAACAGAAATAAGGAAAATGAAAGAGCACAAATTAATAATTAACTATTAATATAATGGCATAAGATTGATTTATCTCACATATCAATAACAATTCATTTGGTAGAAGGTGAGGTTGCTTAAAGATTTTTATTACACAACTCATTGGTTAGAAGACAACTTTTCCTATAAAACAGCTCAAAGGATTTCAATATTGTGCACTTTGTGTAAGGGAAAATAAAGTTTAAAAAAAAATCAGACTTACAGAATACAGAGTTTAGAGTATTTTAGGGAAATGGAGAAGTCAATTTCTAAAGCAAGGATAAGTCCTTAGTAAACAGTTAATAATTCTGTAGTCTAAGACCACTATACGAATAATATTATATAATAATATTTATGTAGTACTTACTATGTACCAGATACTTTGTTAAATATTTACAAATATCAATTCATTTGATCTTTATAACAACCCTAAGAGGTAAGTGCTATTCTACCCATTTGACAAATGAGGAAACTGAGGCAAACAGATATTCAATGATTTTTCCAAGGATTAAACAACTAGTAAGTGTCTAAGATAGTTTGAGTGTTTTACCCTAGGCTATATAGCTGATTAGAAGAAAAATGAAAACTAGAATCTGTGTTTCTTCATTTCCAATCCAAGATCTTTCCTGCGTGTTTTATTTTGTCATTTTATACAGTATCTCTCAGTGAACATAAAAATGGCTTCCCCCCATATCTGACCCAGTAGTTTTCTAGTCTGTTCTGCTGTTTATAAGACTAACTCATAGAATATACACAGTGGGGAGTATATTCACTGGGCCAAATAAAAACATATTGTACAGTAAACACAGAAATGATGGAAACATCAGTTTATTTAGACAAAATCAGTTAGGTCTCAAATGAAAGGCAGTATTTTTGCTGCCATGATGTGCTTTTATGAACATTTTATATCTTGCCCTCTTTACCTACTCTGTAGTTCATATATTCATCTGTCATAACTTAGCCCAACAGTCTTATTCTCTACAGACTTCCGCAGTGAGTTAAGGCATGAAATGCAACATTTTAACCTTGGAAGAAACAGTGACCCCTACATTGCCAGAAGACTGTGTAATGAATTCTCTCTCTTCTTTATTCAGAACCCTATCTCAGGCAGGGAGAAGACATTATATAATCATAAAGACAGGGATTTTAAAAGTGCATTAACTATTTTTTTGCCAAGTTTTCCAGAATAGTTCTATTCCTTGCAATTTGACAATACTGTTGAATGAAATGCATCATGATAATTATTCACTGGACATATATGCTGAGATGCCAAGATATGAATATCACCATTGAAAATATTAATAACACACTTGCCTCTGATAATTAGTTTGATGATTTCCAGTGTCTAAAAACTATTTGCATTATCTTTTTATAGAAGTCTCACAAAAGGCTAATTAGAACAGAAGCAAAAGATGGTGTCTTGTTCTTGTGTAATCATTAGAAAATAGCTGTTTCCCAAAATGAATACTTAAGTTCCCTTGGTTTCAGGTTGAATTCCTTATTATAATAACTATGAGAAATGAAACCCAATGGTAAGAAAATTCAAGCACAATCTTGTAAAAAAAAAAAAAGTTAGCATTTCTGAAGTGCATATTAAATTAGAATAATAGGATTATAGTTCTAGAGAATGGTCTTCATAGGTCATGTAATCAAATCACATCACTTTATAGATGAAGAAACAGCAATTGAGTGACTTATCCAAGGAAACAGAGGTAATGTTTTAAGACTAACTGTTGGTATAGGCTTTTAATTAGCATTTAAATAATTAACTCAAGAAAGTTTGAAGTTATCAGTGAAAATACAAGTAGAAGAATCCTATCTACCTCATAGAATCATGTGGATCCCATTTGTATGATAGGAATTTTGTTTAAATTGATTTTCCTTCTACTTTCTGTTTTATTTAGCATTGTTGACAACTATCTCTCTTTGTGATTATTCTCCCCTTTGGTATTCATGAATAACAATATAATTATATGTAGTATACTGGGCACCAAGAGCAAGCAGCACCAAATGTGTTTTCATATAAATGTTTCGATGCATGATAACAATGATAAAATAATACAAGTGATTAAAATAAACAGCCAAATTGAAGAGAAAATCCCCACATCTTGGTCTCTTCATAGGAGCAAAGGAATCCTATCCCCTGGTAATTCCCTTTGTAACATCATTCCTTTTCCTAAGTACTAAGTTGAATAACTTTCCTGATGTTTGAAAAAATGTAATATTGCTAAAATATAAGATAACAAATTATAAAAGTGTAAAATTAAAAAATAATCCCATAACATATTTGCATACTCCAAATTTCTCCCTGTGACAATGGCTAGGTGACTTAAGTTACACAATTAATTATAATAATCTTTCTTCCCACCTAACCAATATTCCCTTGAGAAGTTCTGAAAGAAAGTTAAAAAAAAAAGGTATTGAAAAAAGGAGGGGAAAAAAGAGCAATGTCCAGAATTTGGAAGATTCACAGAGAATAGGAAAGGGATAAAAGAACAATTGTATAACAAGAGAAAAAGGAACCATTGTGGAACTCTTTCTAAAAGGAAGAATCCTTTGATTGGGAAGCATTGGTTGATCATTTAAGAAACAAAACCCACATTTATTTTCAAAGGAACAATCATCCAAGAGTGATCATATGTGGAAATGATTAATAAATCTCTGCTAAGAGTGTATTGAAGCAGTTACTGGTTGACCTACTACCATTGAAGCTTAACCTTAATCATTAAATGGGTGCAGCTTCAGTCTTTAACTGAGACCTGTTAAAGATCTTTAAAGTTTAAAACTTTAAGTTTAAATAGGTTAAGGTCTCCCATTGCATGCAGGGCCATCTCAAGTTATCTTGATCTTTACCTTGCCATTAGACCCAGATGGCTGTGGAGGGGAAAGTGAAGCAAGTGACCTTGCACAGTTCTCCCTCACTTAATTCAAATCACTTGCATATCATGGCATCACCTTGCTGATATCATGGCCTTCTCAAGAATGAAGGACAAATAACAACAAGCATTATAGAGAGTATATAGTTGTCTTCCAAGACTATATACCTGGGAAATAAGAGAGATTTTTACCAATACTCATCAAAACAGAAGAATATACACACTTCTGTCAGAACAGATGAAAACAGAAAATACTATCAGAGTAAGAAATCTACAACAATTAGATAAATGGTGGTATTTATACCATAGCTAGCTGTAAAGGACCACAAATATTGGGGAAGTCTGAGAAAAGTATAGAAGCAAAGATACCTATAACAAGGTGTTTACTCAGTGTGTGATTGATGACATTATGGTTCTCTAGCTCACATATACTTAGTACTTAGTGTGATATGGTGATATAATGATTCTACAATTGGCACATGCTCAGTGTACTGTAGTGATGTAATTGTACTAAGGAGGACTTTAAATAAGCAGACTCGTGTGTGTGTGTGTGTGTGTGTGTGTGTGTGTGTATGTGTGTATGTGTGTGCTTGAGCTCGAGCTGAGACCATCCCTGACACCATCCTCATGGTGATTCTCTTGCTAAGACCAAGGCCCATCTAGAGATTCTCAAGAAAGCTAGCCCAGACATTACAACTAGCTATAAAAGAAAAGGAGGAAATACTAGAAAAATTTTTTTTTGTTTTGTTTTTTTTAAGAAATAAAAGGCAGCTAGGTGGTGGAGTGGATAAAGCACCAGCTCTGAAGTCAGCAGGACCTGAGTTTAAATATGCTTCAAATAAGTCAGGTACTTAACACTTCCTAGCTGTGTGATCCTAGTCAAGTCACTTAAGCCCAATTGCCAAAGCAAAAATAAAAAAAATTAAAATTAAAAAATAAAAAAGTAAAAAATAAATGTGAAATTAAAAATTAAAATGAGAACATTATTAAGATAGTCAAGTACAACAATGCATACAAGATCTGATTATATATGTATATCTAAATGTGTTCAGATATGTATGTGTGTATAAAATTTTTAATGTATATAAATGAAGAGATACTAAAAAGAAAAAAAGATAGTATATGATAATTCATCTCAAAAAACAATACATAAAAGCTTTGTTATCAAAAAGATCAACATAACAGTAAGAGATAGAAATTTCATTTAAAATAATTATAGACAAAATAAAATATTTAGATGTCTACCTGCTAAGTCAAACCCAAGACACTTCTCACACAAATAAACTCAGTTCTAAACAATTGGAAAAATATCAATTGCTCATGGCAAGGTTGAGCTAATATAATAAAAATGACAATTCTGATTAAATTGATCTACTAGTTCAGTGCCATACCAATAAAAGTGCCCAAAAACTTTTTTACAAAACTAGAAAAAATAACAACAAAATTCATCTGAGAGAACAAAAGGTCAAGAATATCAAGGGAATTAATGATAAAAACAAAAATAAAAAAAAATTAAAAAAAAAATAAAAACAAAGGATAACAGCTTAGCAGCACCAAATCTAAAACTATATAATAAAGCAGCATTTGGTACTGGCTAAGAAATAGAGTGGTAGATCAGTGGAACAGTTAGATACACATATCAAAATAATCAATGCCTATAGTAATCTAATAATTGATAAAAAAAAAAAAAAAAAAAAAACAAATTCCAGCTTCTGGTATAAGAACTCATTATTTGACAAAAATTGCTGGGGAAACTGTAGAAACTCAGCATGGACCTGCATGTCACACCACGCACCCAAATAAAGTCAAAATGGACATGATTTGGGCATAGAAGGTGATATCATAAGCAAATTAGAAGAGCAAGGGATAGTTGACCTACTAGATCTTTGGAGAAGGGAGGAATTTATGACCAAAGATGAACTAGAGAACTTTATAAAAGGTAAAATGGACAAATTTGATACATTAAATTAAAAAGATTTTACATAAGCAAAACCAACACAAACAAGATCAAAAGGGAAGTACGAAGCTAGGGAAAATTTTTTATAATCAGTGTTTCTGATAAATATTTCATTTCTAAAATACTTTAAAAATTGTCTCAATTTTATAAGAATACAAATCATTCCCAAATTAATAAACAAAGGATATAAACAATTTTCAGATGAAGAAATTAAAGTTTATACTCATATAAAATATGACCTAAATCACTACTGATTAGAGAAACACTAATTAACACAACTCTGAGGTACCACCTCACACTTCTGAGACTGATTTAGGTGACAGGAAAAGATAATGATAAATGTTGCAGGGGATATGAGAAAACTGGGAAACTAATGCTTTACTGGTGGAATTGTGAAATGATCCAACTATTCTGGAGAACAATCTGTAACTATGCCCAAAGAGCTATAAAACTGACCCAGTTTTGACCTTTGGCCCAGCAGTGCCATTACTAGGTCTGTATCCCAAGGAAATCATAAAGGAAGGAAAAGGACCCACATATGCAAAAATGTTTGTAGCAGCCCTTTTTATGGTAACAAACAATTGAAGTACATGCCCATCAATAAGAAAATGGCTAAATAAGTTGTGGAATATTAAGGTAATGGAATATTATTTTTCTATCAAAAATGATGAACAAGCTGAATTTAGGATAGAGCTAAAACGGGAAGTAAAGTCAGGAATCTGCTCCAGCTCTCCCAGTTTCCCTTGAAAACTAACTGAAACCAAGCCTCTGAACAGTCTGACCAAATGAATATAATCTCTGGCTAAAAATAGACTGAAAAAACAACTTCAAGAAAGGTAATTCTCACTGGGGTGAAAAGGGTGTTCAGCCTTTGCACATAGACTCTAGGAAAGCCAGTGAGAGGGTCTTACTCACAGCAAATCAGTAATTAAGACCCTCAATCTTGGCTCAGTAGACAAATAATTCAGGGGGGGGCAGCGTCTGGTCCCAGTTCAGAAGGCAAACTCTGGGAAATCAGCCTATTTCCTAAACAGAGCTTGCAAAGCTACCACCTACAAACACAAGGGGCCCCTGGGCACAAAAACCAAGGCTCAGAACGGGACAGGAAATTTTGAACAGTTCCCATTATACTCCAGTAGCAGAGCTCCACCTTAAAAATATAAAAAGAAAAAGAGGAAATACTAAAAGAGAAGGAAAGAAATTGAACAAAAACAGAAAAGAATCTTGACCATAAAAAGCTACCATGATGACAGGGCAGAGCAAAACACAAACTCAGAGTAAGAAAGTTTGCAGAAGAAATCTCAAAGAGTGATATAAATTGATCTTAAGCCCAAAGAGACTTCTTGGAAATACTCACAAAAGACTCAAAAATCAAATAAGAGAAGTAGAAGAAAAAATGGGAAAGGAAATGAGAGGTATGCATGAAAGAATCAACAGCTTGGAAAAGGAAGGAAAAAAAAAGCTGTCTGAAGAAAACAATTCCTTAAATAAACTAAATGGAAAAAAGAGATACAACAGATAACGGAAGAAAATCACACTTTAAAAACTAGAACATTGCAAATGGAACCTAATGACTGTGACACAGCAAGAATCAGTCTGTTTGGTTCAGATGGAGAGCTGAGTAATCACCATATAATAAAATAGCTGTAGATATATCTAAGAGCAAAAGAAAAGTTTATCATATTTTCAAATGAGAAGCTGGTGTCATTCAAGTTGAATAAACATGAGCACAAGAAGGGAGGAGGCACTTTACAGAAGTAGAACAGCAGATTATATATTTCCCTAAAGGAAAAGATCCCTCCCACCACTGACCCTCATCATCATTGGCTGAATGAATGTCATCTTATATTCTAAACAAATGAACTATCCCAGAGACAGGAATTTGAGCTTTGGCCAATAAGAGTATAGCTGTCCATATTTTGTTTAGCTTAAGGTAGAAAGTGAATGCCGTCATGGCAAAATAGCAGGAAAGGGAAGTAAGAATACCCTAATGGTTGTTTATTTAGGCCTATACTAACTTTGGAGTTGGTGAAATCTTACTTAATTTTCATAACTGTCTGAGAGATCTCATTTCATCTTATTCAAGTCAAAAAAAATTTTTTTAAATGAAAAAATAGAACAAAATGTGAAATATCTTATTGGCAAAACAGCCCACCTGGGAAATAGATCCAGAAGAAACAATTTAAAAATTATTGGCCTACTTGACGTGCTTGACCAAAAAAAGAATCTGGATAGCTTTCCACAAGAGGTCATTAAAGAAAAATGCCCCCACTTCTGGGGGCAGAGCCAAGATCGTAGAGAGGACACATGATTCTCTCTCTGACCTTCTTTACAACTCCCACTATAATCATGAAATCCAGCCTCTGAATTAGCTCTGGACATATAGAACCCACAAATATTGGGAGTGTAACAAATTATAAGCAGAAAATAATTTCAAAGATCACCAAAAAATTTTCAATTGGAAATGGGAGGGAGGCAGCCAGGGCAACTAATACAAACACCAGCACAGATATCTCAGAGTCCCTGGGCAGAGAATTTATGGGAGGAAACAGACCAGAAAAGATCTCTTTCAATCAAAACCAGGAGAGAGGCAGCAATGCACAAACAGCTGACCACAAACACCAGAGCAGACAGCTCAGAGTCCCAGAGAAGAGCAGTCTCAATGTGGCCGTGCAACCTCCACAGGGCAGAGAGTTTGTAGGAGAAAGCAGACCAGAGAAGGTCTACTTCAATCAGAAGCCTGGAGAGAGACAGTTGAGGTCCAGGCAGCTGAGCACAAACACCAGCACATACAGCTCAGAATCCTGGGGCAGAGAATTTACAAGAGGAAACAGACCAGAAAAGATCTGTTTCAATCAGAAGTGGAAGAGAGGCAGCAAAGCACAAACAGTTGACCATAAATACCAGCACAGACAGAGCCTGGGGGCAGAGCAGTCTCAGTGTGTTGGTGTGACCCCCCCTGGGGCAGAGATTTTGTGGAAGGAAGCAGACCAGAAAAGCTCTATTTCATTTGAAAGTGGGAGAAATGCAAAAAGGCCTGGGCAGCTGATCACAAACTGCAGCTCAGAAAGCTCAGAGTCTGGGAGCAGTGCAGTCTCAGGATGCCTGAGCAGACTCCAACCACAAACACCAGGGCAAACAAAACACTGGGGCATTGTTGACAAATCCACATGCCTGAGCCAAGACCAGGAGTGAATCAGCACTGACCTAACCTTTGCTTGGAAAACCCCTCCTGACTTAAAGCAGACCTTAACTTTAAAAAACATGTAAAAAAGTGAAGAGGACTCTAACAATTGACAGCTTTTATGCTGAAAGAGAAGAACTGATTTCAAAACCTGAGAAGACTAAAGGCAGATTGTCTCTAGATGAAGCTCCAAAAGGTGAAATAACCTGGTCCTCATCACACAAGGCTCTCCTAGAAGAACTTAAAAAGGGTCTTTAAAGAGAGCTAGAAGAAAAATGGGGAAAGGAAATGAAAGCCTTGCAAGAGACTTTGGAAAAGGCAACACTTTAAAATAGACATAGTGAAATGGAAAAAGCATAAAACTCATTAAAAGATAGATTTGATAAACTGGAAAAAGAAAGTAACTCCCAGAAAAACAAAATTTGTGAAACAGAAGAAGAAATTAACTTCTTAAAAAACAGAATTTGTGAAATGGAAAAAAATAACTCCTTAAAAAACAGAATTTGTGAAACGAAAAAAATTTCCATAGGACAAAACAACTCATTCAAAAATTCAATTGGACAAATACAAAAAGAAGAAAAAAAAAGTGAATGAAGAAAATAACACACTAAAATTCAGAATTGAACAAATGGAAATGAATGACTCAAAAAGACAACAAGAATCAGTCAAGCAAAATCAAAAAAAAAAAAAAAAAGAAGAAAGAATTTTTTTTTTTTAATGTAATATACCTAATGGGGAAAACAACTGACTTGGAAAATATATCTAGGAGAGACTAAGAATTACTGCACTCCCTGAAATACATGATGAAAAAAAGAGCCTAGACACTATCTTTCAGGAAAGCATCAAAAAGAACTGCCTGGATATCATAGAAACAGAAATGAAAATGACCATTGAAAGAATTCACTGAATGCTTCCTAAAACAGACACCAAAATTAAAATCCCAAGGAATATAATGGCTAAATTTGAGAAATATTGGGCCAAGGAAAAAAATATTACAAGCAGCCAGAAAGAAACAATTCAAATACCAAGGAGCCATAATAAGGATTACACAGGATCTAAAAGCTTCCACTTTAAAGGATCAAAATGCCTGGAATCTGACATTCCAAAAGGTGAAGGATCTTGGAATGCAGCCACGAATAAATTACCCTGCTAAAATGAGCACTTACTCTCAGGGAAGAAGATGAATGTGTTTCATTGAAAGCTGGTGAATTCCATGTATTTTCATGTATTTTTGATGAAAAGACCAGAGCTAAAAAAAAAAAAAAAAAAAAAAAAAAAAAAAAAAAAAAAACCTCGAGAAACTGTGTTTCTGTTATGGGTATACATTGAAAATACATGTATAATCATATTTTACTGTTATAATATAAAAAAGGAACTAAGATTAAAAAGGGATTGTAACATAAAAAAGGGGAAAAGGGGAGTTAAAATGAAGGAAATTACATCTCAGGAAGAGGCAAAGAAAACATATTATAATTGAGGGAAAGAAGAGAGGGTGATGAATGTTGTATGAATTTTATTCTCATCAGATTTGGCCCAAAGAAAGAATAGTAGATATATTTAGTTTCACCAAGAAACATCTCTCATCTTATAGAAAAGTGGGAAGGGAAAGGGGAAAAAGGAAGGGGTAGGCTAAACAGAAGAGAAAAGAGAAATAGTAGGGGAAAGATATAAGAAAGGGTCTTGAAAGGGGGAGAACTGCTTGAGGCAAGTAGTGCTCATAAGTAAAATACTGGGGAGGAGGGAAAGGAGAAGAGAAAAGAGAAAAATATAACTTGGGGTTATAAAGATGGCAGGAAATGCAGAATTAGTAGTTTTAATTGTAAATGTGAATGGGGTGAACTTTTCCATAAAACATAAGCAGATTGAGCAGACTGGATTTAAAGTCAGAATCCTACAATATGTTGTTTACAAGAAACATATTTAAAGCAGAGTGATACATACAGAGTAAAGGTAAAAAGCTGGAATAGAGTCTATTATGCTTCAGATGAAGTAAAAAAAAAAAAAAAAAAAAAAAAAAAGCAGAAGTAGCCATACCCATGCTACCATACTCATCTCAGATCAAGCAAAAACAAAAAAATGATCTGATTAAAAGAGATAAGGAAAGAAATTGTATCTTGCTAAAGAGTACCATAGATAATGAAGCAATATCAATTTTAAATATATATGCACCAAGTGGTGTAGCATCTAAATTTCTAAAGGAAATTAAGATAGTTGTAAAAATAAATAGAAAGCTAAATTATAATAGTGAGCCATCTCAACTTTTCTCTCTCAGGACTAGATAAATCAAACCATAAAATGAATAAGAAAGAAGTTAAAGAGATAAATAGAATACTAAAAAAAACTAGATATGAACAAAAAGTGTCCCAATATTCTAGAAACACAGAGGGAAATATTCATTGAAAGGATCCATCAATAGCTTCTGGAAACAGATTTCACAAGGAAAACTCCAAGGAATATTGTTGCAAAACTCCAAAACTATAATCTCAAGGAAAAAATACTGGAAGCTGCCACACAAAAACAATTCAGACATCAAGGAGCAACAATCATTGTTATGACTTAGCAAGGTGCTCAGTTACTGGAATGGATAAGAGACAAGTCAGGATTACCCAGGATCTGGCAACTTCTACAATATTGGATCAGAAGGTCTGAAATGCCATATTCTGGAAGGCAAAGGATTTGGGATTACAACAAAGAATTAACTACCTAGAAAGACTCAACTTCATTTTTCAATACAGAATGCAAGAGAACATAGAAAGGTAAACAGGGGGGGGGGGGAATATATATATATATATATTTAGAAGGGAAACAATATTTGTAACTTTTGAGAATTGTATTTGTTATTGGGGCACATAGAGGGGATGAGGTTTGGCACAGGGAGAGAATTGTAGATCAGCAAAGGTCCTTCATAAAAGAATTTGCTAACCCAAAAAGTTAGAGTGGCAAAAAGAAATTTATTGGCACTGAGAAGTCGGCCTTTGCTAAGAAGAATGACTTCCTTCTTGACAAGACAGAGAGAGAGACAAAGTTCTTAGCCATTCTGGAGAGCAATTTGGAACTATGCCCAAAAAGTTATCAAACTGTGCATACACTTTGACCCAGCATTGCTGTTATTGGGCTTATATCCCAAAGAAATACTAAAGAGCGGAAAGGGACCTGTATGTGCCAAAATGTTTGTGGCAGCTCTTTTTGTAGTAGCTAGAAACTGGAAGTTGAATGAATGTCCATCAATTGGAGAATGGTTGGGTAAATTATGGTATATGAAGGTTATGGAATATTATTGCTCTGTAAGAAATGAGCAGCAGGAGGAATACAGAGAGGCTTGGAGAGACTTACATCAACTGATGCTGAGTGAAATGAATAGAACCAGAAGATCGCTGTACACTCCAATGCTGTATGAAGATGTATTCTGATGGAAGTGGAAATCTTCAACATAAAGAAGATCCAATTCACTTCCAGTTGATCAATGATGGACAGAGGTAGCTACACCCAGAGAAGGAACACTGGGAAGTGAATGTAAATTGTTAGCACTACTGTCTATCTACCCAGGTTACTTATACCTTTGGAATCTAATACTTAATGTGCAACAAGAAAATGGTATTTACACACATATATTGTATCTAGGTTTTATTGTAACACATGTAAAATATATGGGATTGCCTGTCATCAGGGGGAAGGAGTGGAGGGAGGGGGGGATCATTTGGAAAAATGAATACAAGGGATAATATTATTTTAAAAATTACTCATGCATATATACTGTGAAAAAAATTCTAAATTAAAAAAAAATAAAAATAAAAATAAAAATTTTTGTCTCACACAAAGAATTGGCTCCAAAATTAAACATTAGGTTAACAGTAGGCTAAATTATTTTCAATAAATTGTAAAATTTCTTTTAAGAACCTTATTTCCTTTATTTTCTCACAGAAATAAAGGTCCATCTTTTTAATTCCAATATTACATAAGTGATGTATATGTGCAAGTCATGGAATACAATAGCATTTGAAGCACTGAAAAGAAATATCAGGGAGAGACAAAAATTGACTATTATTAAGGTTGTACATATAAACAATGAGGCTGCACATATAATCTGACAAGAACAAGGAACATTTAGCACAAAAGCTTCACTGGTGTCTTTATAACATCAAGAGAAATAAAGGGATCCTCTTTGGGATCCTCTCCTTACTTGTATTCTCCATCTTTGGGTAGGGAAATGGGCATGAACTGTATGTAATGCTCAGCTATGCTGGGTTACCATGTGAATCACTGAATCACAGGAGGTAATATCCAAACCAATGAAAACCTTATTTGAATATTTGGATATCATCTTATTAAATTGAATTAAATCTTTAGGGATCTCAAGATATTTTGAAAATTAATTCCATCATTTCACATGTTAGGTCTTCTTATCAGCTTTGTGTATTTTCTATATTTAGTAATCAGGAGGAAATGGAAGGAGACATTTTCAGAAAAGGGAACAGTGAGAAAAAAGTTGAGAAGCAGTTAAGAACTAAAGGAATTAGAGGTACTGTGAACAGTCCAAATTGAACTACAGGGTAGATATACAATAACAACAATAACAGCAGAACATTAAGCTCAGATTATATATTTAGAACATATTATGGAATACTTCAGTTGTCTGGCTAAGGCATTTATCTTAGTTCAATAGTAAATGTGACGCTATTAATGACTTTTACACAGGGAAGTGACATGATCACAGCTGTACCTAAATAATAATAGTGACTGTCAGATTTAGTGACTTCAACCTATCATCTGTCACCTTTAGTGACTAAAATATGTGTCTGAGTAAAATAAATCAAATTTTATTATACTAACATTCACATTAGGATTGGAAACTATTGCTACTTCGTTAGTATATGTTTTGTGTAATCATATTCATGCAAAAATAGTTTCTGCCATCCTGTCAAAAAAAGTCATGTCTTCTCTATTCTTAGGGTTATCTCTCTGTTTCTCTTTGATTTTCTGTATGTCTATCTTTCTCTTTCTATCTGTTTCTGTGTCTCTCTATCTCTTTTTAAAACTAAACATTTTGAGTTGATTAAATTAAAATATATTTTTATTGGCCGAAACATTCTTTCTACCATATAGTTCATAATTCATTCATGATGGATTGGTAGAGAATATTCAAAAAATGCTATTTCAAAAAACAACAAAATCATAGACTCAGTCAGTCAGTCAACTGTGCTAGCCTCTGGGATCCAAAGAAAAGTCAAAAACAGACCATGTTCTCAAGAAGTATGTATTATAATGGAAAGGACAGCAAATTAACAACTCAATATGAAGAAGATATGGAGAGACAATTGATGGTGGATATTGGGAAAGGGAAGATTTTAAAAACTTATGGAATAGAGAAAAATCTCCAGGCAGAAGGTATTATTTATTTTATCTTAAAGAAAGCCTTCAAGGGAAACTTAAAAGAATGAGATGAAGGAGATAAACCTTTTCAGGCAAGGTAAATGAAAAGGTATAAAGAAGGGAATAATTATAGAACTATAAGGGATCACAGAGACCAGTTTCCTGATTTTTACAAATTGGGAAACTGAGGAACAGATAAATTAAGTGTTTTTTCCAAGATTTCCTAGGGAAAAAAAAGATTTAAACCTATCTTTTGACAACAGAGCTAGACTTTTTTTTACCACTTACCATACTATGTCCCTTGGTATAAAGACCAATTGTCTAAGTGAGCTCTTGTGACCATCTCTAAGGTGGTGTTCTGAAGACAATTACACAAAGCATCACTAGGCTTATACCCAACTCAATTTAAATTTGTAAATGTATCAAATCTGTTATTCCATCTGTACAGCCTTCAAACCAGGTTCTTTTCCATGCCACGATGAAGCAATGAAGCTGAATTGTATTAGAGACATTAATTGAATATATAGTGATTAAGAAACAATTGAAAATTTAAAATCTCATGCTAAAGACGTTAGAGAAAAGGCCTTTCAGTTGCTAAATTGTATTGGAGACTTAAGAAAATAGTAAGCATTTCCATTATAACAAACAGCTGTTTATTGAAATCAGACTTGTATACACAGAAAATATTCAGCATGGTCCCTATGGATAGAATAATAGCCAAATATTACTAATAATTGAAGTGGATTGCACAATATTCAATTGCACAATAATCAATGGATGGCAAAATCTGAGACTTGTTACAATTTCATTTTAGAAGTTATATTTATAAGTTTGGATCATCATGAGAGACACATGGATAGACAGTTGATCTCCAATTCAATGAAATATGGATTCACATGTAGTCTTTGACATATACTGTCTTTGTGATCCAATGTATATCATTTCACATTTCAGTGCTATGGAAAATTACCAAAGCTAAAAATTTCAAAGAATCAACTTGTATGCCTATAATATTTTTGTCACTAGGAGTTCTGCTAAAACACTGAAATCATAAGTTCAATTCCCATTTTTATATATTATAGTATTAAAGGCATACCTAGTTTTATTTCATTTCACTTCATTCATTTTTGCAAATATTGTTCTTCTCCTTCCTCTCTACTCTCTAGCCCCTAGCCCCTACTCTTTGTTCCTTCCTTTTTTTTTTTTTTTTTTTTTTTCAAATTGAAGATTTGTGGCAATTTTGTATCTAGCAAGACTATTGGTGCCATTTTTTAGATAACATGTTCTCATTGAACATTTTTGATAATTTTCATAACATTTCAGACTTTTAAATGATTATATCTGTTATGACTATTTACAATCAATTTGATATTACTATTGTAATTGTTTTTAGGTGCCAGAGGCTACACTTGTATATGATGGTAAACTTAGTCAGAAAACATTGTACACATTCTTACTGCTCTACCCACGACTGTTCCTGTCTCTCTACATCTCCTTTGTCCTGCATAATCTCTGAGAAAAAACAATATGGACATTTGGTCAATTAATAAATATAAAATGGTCTCTAAATATTAAAAGAAGAGTCACTCAATTTGGCAAATATAATTATTGTCTTATTTCAAGGAAATTTCAACCTTCAACAACCACTACGCTGATCAGTCAGTATCCATGAACACTGAAGCAATACCTCTACCAGCCAAAAGAGTATGCTTCAAAAGGCTAATTGGTGGTTAAAATTTTTTTCACAATAAAGTATTTTGAATTAAATTAAATTTTAAACATGTTACTATTATATACTTAATAGACTATAATATAGCATAAACATAACATGTATTTACTGAAAAACCTAATATCAATGTAATTCACTTTATTGTGATATTCATTACATTTCAGTGGTCTAGAACTAAACTTGCAATATCTCTGAAGTGTGCCTATATAGTCTTGTAACTAGACCAAAGATTCTTAATCTTTTTGTTATTGTTGTGGGCATTTTTGGCAGTCTAGTGAAGCCTATGCAACCCCCTTCTCAGAAGGATGTTGTTCTTGCATTAAATATCATACAGAAGATGACAAATGAATCCAGACTTTAGTGGAAATGAAGATTTAATTCTATCCTCTTTCAAATTCAAGATTTTCTGTGAATACTCTACTAAAAATGGGGTCACTCAAAGGAAGAAAAAGCAAGTGTAAAATATTAAAAACATAATAATAAGTATTATAAAGAATTCAGGGATATCTTCCAAAGTTACAGCTTTTGGAAAGTCTTGGGCTAATTCTATGTAGCTTAGAATCGACTAAAAAATAGTAATTCCTCTGTTAGCATTGCCTTCTTAGATTATCATAAAGCACATTATAAATTAATTCATAGTAGGAGAAAGTGAATTTTAAATAATATGGTTTTACCATACTTTTAGTCAATAAATGTTGTTTTGTTGAAAATTGAGGTTACAAGAGACATAAGATGCAGTGAAGTGGAAATGATACTAAAAGCTCTCATGACATTTCAATTTTATTGTATGGTGCTATCATGGAGTCAAAAAAGCTGAGATAACATTCCTATCATGTGAAAACTATCGTTACTTGTATTTGGAAAAATTAAAAACTATTGAGAAAAAAAGAACCTATGGATCAATTCTACAGAATTTTATTATCCATCATCATAGTTTGAACAATAAGCATCCTTTTCCCCATCTGCTGAATTTTTTAATGAGTATTTATTTTATTTAAGTGATATTAATTGTTCCAAAATAATGCACTCAAGATAATGTTATTCACTAAAAAGAGAACGTAAAAGGCCTAAGGGAAGATCTACAGGCAACCTTTTTTTAAAATTTGAATTCTACATATACTTCCTTCCTTATAGTGGTAAAACTTTTTTCATAAGCATGACTCCCTATTTATATTAATTATCAGAAAGCCATAAAATATAATTTATCTGTATTGCTTCATCTTTCTCCATCAATGGCACTACAGCAACCACATTTAGATTCTAATATCATAATTTGGAATATCCAATATAAGGAAATAGAATCAGCACTGAAGAAAATAAAGATGGGAAAAACTACTGGACCAGAATAACTATCTGTACTGTAGACATCACAATATTGAAAGCATCGTGTTTCTCAAGATTTCTCAAAGAGGGTAGATACCACATGGTAGGGAAAATATTATTACTTTTTAAATGGCAACACAAAAATTCCAGATATGTAATAAGTATATAAATACTTTGGTAATTCTATTAAATTCATAATAAGGACATATTTTAAAGGTATGAGAAAGAAACAGATATGCTTTTGAAAACAGCAAACTACATCTTGATGTCACACAATTGACATCAATTTAGTTAGCATTTATTAAGAACCTGCTTACTTCCAAATACTGTGGCAAATGCTGTACAAAAAGTATTTAGTCAGTAAATATAAATGTTGTAGATATTTATATCTAGCAAAGTATCTCTCATGTGTATGTTAAACGTTATGCTTTAAATATTTGATCCCAAGTATTAATTATACTTTTGAAGAAAAAAATCTAAATACAAGATAAATTATTCATTAGAAAATAAAATGTTAAACCACTTCCTTATATAATCTTTTTATCATCAGGATTATCCCTCAGTATATTATATGTTTTTCTAAATAAAGCTTGTTAAAACAATTGTAATTTAAGAACTATGTGGAAAATTTTGAGAAAAATACAAAGAAAAATCCCAAATAAAAATAAAAGTCCAAATATACTATTTGAGAATAATGTTGTGTTTATCAATTAGTAAGGAGAAAGGGGGGGGAAAAACTGTCTTGTAAAAATAGGGATTTGATGTGTTCTGTTTGGTCCCAGAGAAATGTTGGAGCATCTACTACATGCAAGATACTGTGCAAAGATGAAATTGAGTTCTTTCTCTAAAGAAAATCATGATCTAATGTTAGAGATAAAACATGTATATAAATCATCATAAACTGAAAAAAGAAAATGGTCTTTCAAGTCTTTAGGCTATCAATTTTTTTTTTTTCTGAAAAGCATGTTTCTTCCTAAATTTTATTTTATACATGTTATGATCATGGATGAGAAATAGCTATTAGCAGACAAATAGTAAATTAAAGAAAATTAACTAGCCTAATCATTCAGTTGCAGCTGGTTTTGTCACAGTTAAATAAACCTAAACAGAAACCTAACACAATGTCATTTTTGTGTGAACAATCAGCAATTATTCAATGGATTAGCAATCATTATTCAGTCAGAATTTTTTCTATTGTTAATCCGCCTCTCTTTGTCCAGCTTACCCTTAACCAATTTCATAGAAATGAGCAAGGAAAAAGAAATTCATATCTTTCAAGCTGACTACATGAAAACAATGATGGTGAAAGATTGTATAACATGACACCAAAAATGTAATATCAACATATCTAAATTTTTTTTGTTATTGCTAACCCACAATTATCACAGAGCATAGACTCATATAATCTCCAGCTTTTTAAACTATGCTTTATGTGTGGTCTCATAACTGAATGTAGGGGTCATGAAATTATGATTTATTATCAGTAAATATTTTATTTGTATAACTATTTTATTGAATTTTGATGTATTCCTATATATTCAGGGTCATGTCAAAATTTCTTGAGCAAAAAGAAGTCTCTAGTGGAAAAAGTTTCAGAAGCCCTAATATAATGCATATATTGGTAAACTGGGACAGAGAGAGTAGGGGAAATCTAAGATGTAATGTCATAGAACTACTTAATTTGTCAATTTCTCAACTGGTCATCTAACCTCTGCTTAAAGGATTCCTGTTTCATGATTTTATTTACTTCTGAGGCAGCTTATTTCATTTTTAACAACAAATTATTTGGAATATCTAGGGAAATTTATTTCCCAGTAATAGTAATAGTATGCCAGTTGTATCTTCCAGAATCAATGAAAACAAATCTTTCATATGTGTGATATGCAAATAATTTGTGATTTCCCTGGTATTCTTCCTTCCTTCCTTGTTATAGGTTGCAAGGGTTCCATGTTGTACTGGATGATCTTCTTGCGTTTATTTTGTAAAAACAAATCAATATCTTAAAATACTCATTTGATAAGGTGGATCATCATTTTGATGTCTCTACAAGAAAATTAGTTGTTGGATTCAGATTGTAGGGTAGTAGAATTTCTACATACCAATCTTTCAGATATTAGTGAGCAGGTTTCATGTCTTCTCAAAGTAGTCTCCTTTATCATAACCATGCAGTTTGTTCAACCAATACTTATATGTCATGACCTTTGTCCTCTCATTTTCAGAGTGCTGCATCTTTGGACATATTCTACTTAATGACTTTGCTAACCTAACAGTTGTCCTTCATCCTTCATATTTTGAAAAGGACCAGTGACATCACAGGATGATGTCTTGTTTTGTGCATGTATCATATTTAATAAGGCAGAGCTGCACAAAATCATCAACCTTTCTCTTTTAGAGTATCTAAGTCCAGTGACAAGAAAAAATGAAGATGAGATATTGGTCCAGGATGTAGCGGATGACCAAGTTTTAAACACTGTACAACACTTGCTTCAGCAGATTTAATGATCATTGAAACAAATTATTCTCATCTGACCATTCTGCCAGAGGAAGTCTTCACATATTAGATGGACATCCCCCAATTCACTAATGGGTTTGAGGCCTGTCAGTTACCCTCTACCTTGTATAGCCTTTCAGCCAAAATAGTTTTATGGGATGTGATTTGCTGTGCATATTAAAGATTCTAATGCTCTGTGAACTCTCTATATATCCCTAAGATCCTAAAGATATATGCAGTTTGATCAAGTCAGAAATACAATGGAACTATCTCCTTACCCATTCTAAACCCTACTTTAAATCTTGTGCTTTTTATGGATTAAATTTAAGATCACATTACTATTATTCTGCTGACTATATCACATTACTACTGACATATTAAACCTATGGTGCACCAGATACCCTGGATTTTTTTTTTCATATAGATTGGTGTCAATTAACTTTGTTTGCCACATTTTATTTTTATGGCTTGGAGTTTTCATTATTATGTGTCCTGAATGTAGTAGATTGCCAGTAAATGTCATTAGAATTAAATCTAAGCAAAGTGTTTTCTTCTTTTCCTTATTAGCTTTCTTCTTATTAAATTGGTACCTTACCCAACCTGTGAAGATGCTTTTAGATCTCAATTTTGTCGCTCAAAGTACTCTTTACTGCAATTGTATCCAGATAGCATTGTGCTTAACAAAAGAAAAATCATTCTTTTTTGTCTCAAATGCATTTATTTGTTTGGTATCCTCTATCTTTCTTCCTCTTTCTGGTTTATTAAGACAAGAAGGTATGAACTATTTTGTTTAGAAACAGAGCTCCAAAATAGGTATTTTCAATATGATTTGTCTGATAACCTTGTAATCTCTGTATTGAGTTTCTCATTACTTTTTTCCCTTATTTCTGCTGAGAGTCATCAGTATATTTTCATGATAAAATTTATTCTATTTTGCTTTTTGTTATTCTTTACCAAATGTTCTCTACTCTATTCCCTGCCTTTGGTTTGTGGATTTCTTTAAATAAGTATAGCTTTGTATAACAATTTTCCCCTGGCTTTTTTGCCTGTTTTATGTCTTTTGAACAAATTATATCCATTAAGAGCAATATTCAGATATTAGATCTCATCTCAGAAAATCTCATTGATGTCTATAAGGTAACTTTGAACCATTAGGATATTTTTTATTTCCTTTACTTTTTGTTTAAATTATTGGCATTGGTATGTGAATATTTGAATCCATGAATTTTAATGCTGGCTCTTCCTTGGATTCTAAGTCTTGCTAATTTGAGTATTTTGGCAGCTCTTCTTTTTTAGATATTGTAATTTTTCTTAATTGTGTACATCCTAAGGATGAAATTGTCAATGTTCTCTTTCCTTCCTCCTTTTTATTTTAGAGTATTTTAAAATACATTCTTAGCTGTCCTGTTTATATATATTTCATTCCTTATAAAGAATCTGACATTCCTATTTTTAAATAATGATCAAGAAATCTAAGTCCCATTCTTAGACACCAACTTATTAGTCAACTTGTAGCTTCCAAGTACAAAAAGATTATAAAAACTTTTCAGTCTTCCTTCAAAATCCCTATCATGATTCACTGTGTATTCATTCTCATTTACTTTTTCCCCTACTTATTTGTGATTAATGTATGTCCTAATCTGGTTCTGCTTTTATTTTAATTTTCCTACTTGGCATTATTTCATTAGAGCCTTTCTAGATTTCTTAGTATTCCTTGGGCTTTTCTGTTGCAATGGCATTGTAATATTCCATTAAATGAGGGTAATAATTTATTTTGCTTCTATGTTTTGTTGTTCCTTCGTGTTGTTGCTTCTGCTCCTCCCCTTCCTCCTTCTTTTCCTTCTCCTTCATCATCACCATCATGATATAATGCTACTGTGAATTTTTTTTTTTTAACCGGCACCATTGTAATTATAACACATTCACGATATATTCTGAGTGATAATACTGCTGTATCAAAGTGTTACATTGTAAGTTACTTAAGCACAGGCTTGACTTATCTAAACCTATATTTAGCAAAGAGCCTACCACCTAGTAGGAACTTCATAAATATTTATTGATTATCTTTATACCTTTTGCTTTGTAATAGCAAATTGCTCCCCAGGAAAATTCTACACATTTCAAATCTCACCAGCAGTGAATGAGTATATCTATTTCCCACAAACATAACAGCATAATTGCATTGCATATAAATATTTTTTGCCTATTTAATGAATGAAGTACTTCAAGTCATTTATTTTCACATTTTGACTGAGGATGAATTTTTTCCATATAGTTATTATCAATTTGTGTCCCCTCTTTTGAAAATCATAGATTCCTCTATGTTCAAAAAGTTATCAAACTGTGCATATCCTTTGACCCAGCAGTGTTACTATTGGGCTCATATCCCAAATTGATCTTCAAGAAGGGAAAGGGACCTGTATATGCAAGAATGTTTGTGGCAGCCCTCTTTGTAGTGGGCAGAAACTGGAAACCTGGAAACTACGTGGATGCCCATCAATTGGAGAATGGCTAAAAAAATTGTGGTATATGAATATTATGGAATATTATTGTTCTGTAAGAAAAGATCAGCAGGATGATTTCAGAAAGGCCTAGAGAGACTTACATGAACTGATGCTGAGTGAAATGAGCAGACCAGGAAATCATTATACACTTCAACAACAATACTATATGAGGATCAATTCTGATGGATGTGGCCATTTTCAATAATGAGATTAACCAAATCAGTTCCAATACAGCAGTAATAAACTAAACCAGCTACACCCAGCAAAAGAACTCTAGGAAATGACTATGAACCACTACATAGAATTCCCTATTCCTCTAATTTTGTCCGCCTGCATTTTTGATTTCCTTTACAGGCTAATGGTACACTATTTCAAAGTCCAATTCTCTTTGTACAGCAAAACAACTGTTTGGACTTGTATACATATATTGTATTTAATTTACACTTTAACATATTTAACATGTATTGGTCAACCTTCCATCTGGGACGGAGGGGAAGGAGGGGAAAAATTAGAACAAAAGGTTTGGCAATTGTCAATGTTGTAAAATTACCCATGCATATGTCTGGTAAATAAAAACTATTAAAATAAAAAAAATATCATAAATTCCCTCATTTTATCAATATCTCCATTGTGATTGGCCTGCTACCAGTAAAGAAGTTTAACAACATTTTTATATTTTAGGCATCAGTTTTTTATCTTTTTTTTCCCCATAAATGTTTTCAGTAAGTTTTCTTTGATTTTTCTTGAATTATATTGTTTGTGATACTTTCAAAATTTTAATGCAAAAGTAATCTTATTCATAATAATTAGTTCTGCATTTCAATAACTGGAATGAGATAAATGTTATTTCTTTTCTTCAACATATACATATATTTAAATCTACATTCCCTTTGATTTAAGGTGAAATTAACACAATGAATGAAATTGAACATAATGGGTCTAAATTTCTTTATTGCTAAATTGTCAATTAGTTTCCCTGAGAACATATAATCAATAATGTGTTGCTTCCTCAATTTTTCCCTATTATTTTGCTAAACATTTATCTTTCATAAAACATTGCTTAGATATCTGTTTTATCTATTTAATTCTATTGACTTAATTCTTTCCCCCTAGTAAACAATAATGACAAATTAATTTCTAATGCATATTTAAAGTCTCATACTAGAAGATGGTTTTCATTAGCTTTTTTTTTTCTTTGACAGGCTTTTTTGTCTTCTTCACTATTGACATTTTCATTAGTGTTACAATAAACACATACATTAATCTAAAAACAAGTGCAATTGAACGTCCTTCCAATTACATAGGTTACCTCTCCTATTTGCTACAAGTCTTTGAATGTACTAGCCTTCAAAACTTCAAGGTGTTTCATCATGATGAGGTGTACTTTATCCAATCTAGGTTACTATATCCAATTTGGTATGGTACAAAAAAACACTGAATTTAGTACTCAAGCTCAAATTTTATGTTAATATGAAGAAGGTAGTGAATTTCCTTTTCATCTCTTTACTTTTCATGGATTTCAATTCACCCTTAACTCTTTAGGTTCTACATCACTTGAATCTACAACTCATAATTTAAAATAATTGGAGCAGTTAATTGGTGTAATACAACACCAGCCTTGAAGAGCCAGGATCTGAGTTCAAATCTGGCCTCAGATTTGTGGCCTTTTTTGTGGCTTTTGTAACCTCAGCTATGTGCCCCTGGGAAAGTTACAACCCCAACTGCCTCAAAAAAAAATTAAGATAATAACACTGATAACAAAAACTATTTTGTTTTTCCCTAACCCCTTTTCCTGCCGCATCAACTACATTTTCCAGTCTTGTATTTGATACATTAAATAATTAATTCAATTCAATTATTCACCCTCACTTCATACATATTTCTACATCCTTCAAAGTATAAATTTTGAAATCTAGGCATATTGCAATACTTCTTTTTCTGAAAACATGCCATGCCTGTTTTTATCTCCATGATTTTCTTCAAGTTGTATACATTATTTGGCATTCCTCTTCCTACTTTCTCTACTCATCTACACTTATTTACCCCTGAAAAACTCATTTAAGCCTCTTCTTCAAGAAGCTTTCCATAACTAGGTCAATAACTGATCTTTTGCTTCTTTGGCTTTCTTTAGCAGTACAAAACTTAATATATTATTTAGATATTGTCTAATATTTGGTATTTTTTATATCCAATATATAGAAAATTACTGAATCAAGTCAGATAAAATCACATTTTAAAACTTATGAGACAGACTCAAAAACTAACTGCTGAAACTAACATTTTAGAAATTAAATCTATTGCTTTAACTAATAAAAGTTGTAATTTCTAATTTCCTTCTATTTGTGGTATCACATAAAGGCTATATTTTCTAGCATCTAATATAGATACAATATCTTATTAATAGATATTCATGGGGTAGCTAGATGGCACAGTGGATAGAGAACCAGCACTGAAGTCAGGAAGACTTAAATTCAAATCTGGATTCAGACACTTAACACTTCCTAGTTGTATGACCCTGGGCAAGTCACTTAACCCCAATTGCTTCACCTATATATATATATATATATATATATATATATATATATATATATATATAAATATATTGAGAGACAGAACCCACACTATATATATATATATATATATATATATATATATATATATATATATATATATAAATTTTGCGTTCTGTCTCTCAAAACAGAAATCCATTTTTTTACCTAAAAAAGATGAAGTTGCTCCAGTTGTCTTATTAAAGTATAGAAATGTGTATATAACACATAAAGTTCATGTATATGCTTCTAGAGTAAATGGAAAATATGCATATATAACATAGAATATTCAGAAAATATTATATATATACATATGACATGAAGTCCATACATATTAATTTAAAGTATAAGACTTGCTCATTTATGTGATGTGTGTATATTGTCTGTGTATGTGATATGCATATAATGTGTCCATGTCACTATCATATGCATTGTATATAACATGTGTACTGAGTTATATTTTGTACATAAATACACACACACATATATATATATATATATATATACATTCAAATTGTTATTCTTTTTATGTTCATTTCAAGAATATATTATTTATATATATATATATATATATATATTTTATAATATTATCCCTTGTATTCATTTTTCCAAATTACCCCCCCTCCCTCTATTCCCTCCCCCCGACGACAGGCAATACCATACATTTTACATGTGTTACAATATAGTCTAGGTACAATACATGTGTGTGAATATCATTTTCTTGTTGCACAATAAACATTAGAATCCGAAGGTACATGCAACCTGGGCAGACAGATATTAGTGCTAACAATTTTCATTCCCCTCCCAGTGTTTCTTCTCTGGGTGTAGCTACCTCTGTCCATCATTGATCAACTGGAAGTGAGTTGGATCTTCTTTATGTTGAAGATTTCCACTTCCATCAGAATACATCCTCATACAGTATTGTTGTTGAAGTGTACAGTGATCTTCTGGTTCTGCTCATTTCACTCAGCATCAGTTGATTTAAGTCTCTCCAGGCCTCTCTATATTCCTCCTGCTGGTCATTTCTTACAGAGCAATAATATTCCATAACCTTCATATACCACAATTTACCCAACCATTCTCCAACTGATGGACATCCATTCATCTTCCAGTTTCTAGCTACAACAAAAAGAGCTGCCACAAACATTTTGGCACATATATGTTTCTTTCCGCTCTTTAATATTTCTTTGGGATATAATCCCAGTAGTAGCGCTGCTGGGTCAAAGGGTATGCACAGTTTGATAACTTTTTGGGCATAATTCCAGATTGCTCTCCAGAATGGCTGGATTCTTTCACAACTCCACCAGCAATGTATTAGTGTCCCAATTTCCCCACATCCCCTCCAACATTTGTCATTATTTGTTCCTGTCATCTTAGCCAATCTGACAGGTGTGTAGTGGTATCTCAGAGTGGTCTTAATTTGCATTTCTCTGATCAGTAGTGATTTGGAACACTCTTTCATGTGAGTGGATACAGTTTCAATTTCTTCCTCTGAGAATTGTCTGTTCATATCCTTTGACCATTTATCAATTGGAGAATGGTTCGGTTTCTTATAAATTATGGTCAGTTCTCTATATATTTTGGAAATGAGACCTTTGTCAGAACCTTTGTTTTTAAAAATATTTTCCCAATTTGTTACTTCCCTTCTAATCTTGTTTGCATTAGTATTATTTGTACAGAAACTTTTTAGTTTGATGTAATCAAAATCTTCTATTTTGTGATCAATAATGATCTCTAGTTCTCCTCTGGTCATAAATTCCTTCCTCCTCCACAAGTCTGAGAGGTAGATTATCCTCTGTTCCTCTAATCTATTTATTATCTCCCTCTTTATGCCTAAATCATGGACCCATTTTGATCTTATCTTGGTATATGGTGTTAAGTGTGGATCCATATCTAATTTCTGCCATACTAATTTCCAGTTTTCCCAACAGTTTTTTCCGAATAATGAATTTTTATCCCTAATGTTGGAATCTTTGGGTTTGTCAAAGATTAGATTGCTATAGATGTACCCTTTTTTGTCCTTTGTATCTAATCTGTTCCACTGATCTACCGGTCTATTTCTTAGCCAATACCAAATGGTTTTGGTGACTGCTGCTATATAATATAGCTTTAGATCAGGTACACTTAGACCACCTTCCTCTGAGTTTTTTTTCATTAGTTCCCTTGCAATTCTTGACCTTTTATTCTTCCATATGAATTTTGTTGTTATTTTTCTAGGTCATTAAAATAGTTTCTTGGGAGTCTGATTGGTATAGCACTAAATAAATAGATTAGTTTGGGGAGTATTGTCATCTTTATTATATTCGCTCGGCCTATCCAAGAGCATTGAATGTCTTTCCAATTATTTAAATCTGATTTTATTTTTGTGGCAAGTGTTTTGTAATTTTTCTCATATAGTTCCTGACTTTTCTTTGGTAGATGGATTCCCAAATATTTTATACTATCAACATTTGTTTGGAATGGAATTTCTCTTTGTATCTCTTGCTGTTGCATTTTGTTAGTGATATATAAAAATGCCGAGGATTTATGTGGATTTATTTTGTATCCTGCCACTTTGCTGAAATTTTGAATTATTTCTAGTAGCTTTTTAGCAGAGTCTTTGGGGTTCTCTAAGTATACCATCATGTCATCTGCAAAAAGTGATAGTTTAATTTCCTCATTTCCTACTCTAATTCCTTGAATCTCTTTCTCGGCTCTTATTGCCGAGGCTAGCGTTTCTAGTACTATATTGAATAGTAATGGTGATAGTGGGCAACCTTGTTTCACTCCTGATCTTACTGGGAAAGGTTGCAGTTTATTTCTATTGCATATTATGCTTACTGACGGTCTTAAATATATACTCCTGATTATTCTAAGGAATAATCCATTTATTCCTATACTCTCAAGAGTTTTTAGTAGGAATGGATGTTGGATTTTGTCAAATGCTTTTTCTGCATCTATTGAGATGATCATATGGTTCTTATTAATTTGATTATTAATATGGTCAATTATATTAATAGTTTTCCTAATATTGAACCAGCCCTGCATTCCTGGAATAAATCCTACTTGATCATAGTGTATTATCTTGGAGATGATTTTCTGAAGTCTTTTTGCTAATATCTTATTTAAGATTTTAGCATCAATATTCATTAAGGAGATTGGTCTATAATTTTCTTTCTCAGTTTTCGATCTACCAGGTTTAGGTATCAGTACCATATCTGTGTCATAAAAGGAATTTGGTAGGACTCCTTCATCCCCTATTTTTTCAAATAATTTATATAACATTGGGGCTAATTGTTCTTTAAATGTTTGGTAGAATTCACATGTGAATCCATCTGGCCCTGGGGATTTTTTCCTGGGGAGTTGATTAATAGCTTGTTCTATTTCTTTTTCTGAAATGGGACTATTTAAGCAATTTATCTCCTCCTCTGTTAATCTAGGGAGCCTATATTTTTGGAGGAAGTCATCCATTTCACTTAAGTTATCAAATTTATTGGCATAAAGTTGGGCAAAGTAACTCCTTATTATTTCTCTAATTTCCTCTTCATTGGTGGAAAGATCCCCCTTTTCATTTGTAAGACTATCAATTTGATTTTCCTCTTTCTTTTTTTTTGATCAAATTTACCAAAGGTTTATCTATTTTATTGGCTTTTTCATAAAACCAACTCTTGGTTTTATTTATTAATTCAATAGTTTTTTTACTTTCAATTTTATTGATTTCTCCTTTTAATTTTTGTATTTCGAGTTTAATTTTTGGTTGGGGGTTTATAATTTGGTCTTTTTCTAGCCTTTTAAGTTGTAAGCCCAATTCGTTAATCTTCTCTTTCTCAATTTTCTTCAAATAAGCCTCTAAAGATATAAAATTTCCCCTTATTACTGCTTTAGCTGCATCCCAAAGATTTTGATATGATGTCTCATCATTATCATTATCTTGGGTGAAATTATTAATTGTTTCTATAATTTGCTCTTTCACCCAGTCATTCTTTAAGATGAGATTATTCAGTTTCCAATTACTTTTTGGTCTATTTACCCCTAACTTTTTACTGAATGTAGCTTTTATTGCATTGTGATCTGAGAAGAAGGCATTTATTATTTCTGCCTTCCTACATTTAATTTTGAGATCTTTATTCCTAGTATATGGTCAATTTTTGTATAGGATCCATGAACTGCTGAGAAGAAAGTATATTCCTTCCTATTGCCATTCAGTTTTCTCCAAAGGTCTATCATACCTAGTTTTTCTAATGTTCTATTTACTTTTTTAATTTCTTTCTTGTTTGTTTTGTGGTTTGATTTGTCTAAATCTGAGAGTGCAAGGTTGAGATCTCCCACTATTATAGTTTTACTGTCTATTTTCAAGAATATATTCTTTAAGAAAAGGAAGGTAACAATGTGTTCCAAAACAATATAGTAACATATTTCAAACTATTCCTTAGTTTGGGGTACATCTATCATTTTCTCCTTTAAATAGGAAACTTTAAGCCAACATTGCAAAGAGAACACATAAAAAGCTATTAAAACATTATCATTCCTTTTGTACAAAACACTTAATGTAGGCTTTTTTCATTAGTGGTCTAGAAAGCTACAAGATCCAAAGAACAAGCCATTTTAAAACACTTTGCTTGCAAAGCCTCATTTAGTTAAAAAAAAATGTATTGCTATTGCAAAACACAACAACTTTATTACACAGGTAAAGATGAATTCTTGCAGTATGAGAAACATGTCACTTTGCACGTTGTAACGAGCTGTCGTCTCCAGAAGCTGCTGGATCACTCTCTGGGAAGAGATCTGCTGTGTCTACTCAAATCTCTCCAACAGATTCTTCTTCCTGTAACGAACCGTTGTCTCCAGGCAGTTGCTGTTAACTCTTGTCCAAAGAAGTGACTTCCCTTCCTGCAGAGAGCCCCGTCAAGCCTGATGCAATTCAGAGTCTTTCTCTTGAATCCTGGCTCTGAATCTCCTCCAGCTCTTATCCTTCTCCAGGCCGATCTGCTCTCTGCGCCCACTGCTGTCTCTTTTTATCCTCCCAGAGAATGGGCGTGGGATAATGCAAGGGCTTCTGGGAAGAACCACCCCAGCCAATGGGCTTGCTCCTTCTACCAAGTCAACCTGAGTTCTCACCTTGTAACTATCCAGACAACCTCAGTTCTCACTTAGTAATCCTAACATCTCCCCCTTTCTTTTGATTTAGAACATAGGACAGTCATGACCTTGAAACATAAATCCATCAATATGGGAAGTATTACAGATAATTACATAAATTACATAAGCACATAGTAACATAGTAACATAACACATGCTAGAAGTATATAACATAATCATAATCAAATAATCATAAATTGAAAATTTATAAATGTCCATAAGTCCATTGTCCATTAGTCTCATCTTGTGTGAGGAAGTCCAATGATTCCTGCTGGTTTTTAAAGTTCTTTAACAGTCTTCTTATTATTCATGATCTTTCAGTGTCAGATGTTTCTTAGATCTTCTCCTTTATTTTGAGGTCTTTCTCTTTTTCTGTCTCTCTCTGGTGGACAAGGCGAATATGACTCGTTGGCACCCATCTGATTCCTTCTCCTGCTGAAGAAATACAAGCAAACCCTCTCCCCCAGGCAGTTAACCTATCTGGTCCCTTCCATTCACCACTTTCTGGATCTCTCCACATCACCTGGCGATTATCTAAGGACAGTGGAGATGCTCTCACTGGACACTGCCCTTCTGGTGGGTTATAAAACCTGTCTGCTGGAGCCAGTGCATCTTTGTCAAAAATTAGAAAATTAATGGTATAGAGAACTAAATTTAGAAGTTCCCTAGGGCTACCTGTGGCTCCCCCTTTCTTTTGTTTTTGGAGGAGTGTCTTAATATCTCTGTTTCTTCTCTCTACTATTGCCTGCCCTTGAGGATTAAAGGGTATGCCCGTGGTATGTAAAATCTTATACTGTGCACAAAAGTGTGTAAAATGTTTGGACGTATATGCAGGTCCATTGTCTGTTTTTATTGCTTGTGGCACACCCATAATTGCAAAAGCTTGTATAAGGAATTCAGTGACCACTCGGGCTGTCTCTTTTGCTGCTGGCATTGCAAATGTGAATCCTGAAAAGGTGTCTACCACGACATGAATAAAAGATAGACGACCAAAAGATTTATAATGGGTCACATCCATTTGCCAGATTTCATTGGGTCTCAAACCACGAGGATTCTTCCCTGGAGGGAGTGTAGGAGCATGGAAAGGAAGACAAGCTGTACAGCTTTTTACTATGCTCCTAGCTTCCTCTCTTGTGATTCCAAATTGTAAACGTAAAGCTCGAGCAGCCTGATGATATTTAGAATGAGATTCTTGTGCTTCCTGAAATAAAGGACTACTGGCTAACATGGTTAGAAGGCTATCTGCCTTTGAATTTCCATCAAAAATGGGACCTGGAAGTCCACTATGTGAGTGGACATGCAAGATATAAATCTTGCCTGGATGTTTTCTCACTTGCTCTTGAAGTTCCTTAAAGAGCTGATAAATATTGGAGGCTGCAAATTTTATTTGGGCTGTGGCAATTCTTTGTACTACACCTACTGAATAGGCTGAATCAGTAATTATATTTACGTCTCCTGGGTAATAAGTGAGAGCTAGCATGATAGCAAATAATTCATTCTGTTGAGTGGATTCAAAAGGAGTCCTGATTACTCTCTTTATGGTTAAATCATGAGAGTATATGGCACAAATATTTTCTTTGGAGGCATCTGTAAAGATTGTTGGTCCTTTAAGAGGAACCTTAGAAACCTTTTCTTTCCCTGTTCGGGCGCCAAATTGCAAAGGTCTGGACTAGCTCTTCTTGTCAGGATAAGCAAATGTCCTTGCCCCACGTTGGGCGCCAATTGTAACGAGCTGTCGTCTCCAGAAGCTGCTGGATCACTCTCTGGGAAGAGATCTGCTGTGTCTACTCAAATCTCTCCAACAGATTCTTCTTCCTGTAACGAACCGTTGTCTCCAGGCAGTTGCTGTTAACTCTTGTCCAAAGAAGTGACTTCCCTTCCTGCAGAGAGCCCCGTCAAGCCTGATGCAATTCAGAGTCTTTCTCTTGAATCCTGGCTCTGAATCTCCTCCAGCTCTTATCCTTCTCCAGGCCGATCTGCTCTCTGCGCCCACTGCTGTCTCTTTTTATCCTCCCAGAGAATGGGCGTGGGATAATGCAAGGGCTTCTGGGAAGAACCACCCCAGCCAATGGGCTTGCTCCTTCTACCAAGTCAACCTGAGTTCTCACCTTGTAACTATCCAGACAACCTCAGTTCTCACTTAGTAATCCTAACAGCACGTGACTGCCAGATTCATATAGCAAACAAGAAGTTTATTGTATTTGATACTATAGAAGCTTCTCTCGTGATATTGCTCTGGGTTTAGTTCCTACAATCATAGACTTCGTACTGCAAAGGAATTTAAAGATCATATAGTTCAATTATCTCATTTTATACTTGAAGAAACTAGGCCCTCAGATATACAGTAATTTGCTCAAGATCACACAAGGAATAAATAATTGGAGCCAGGATTTGAATCAGCTCTCTTGACTTCAAATCCAATAGCTTTTCCCACTTGGCATTCTGTTTTATAAAGTAGCATTCATTTTTACTATTCCACCCCCTTTCTAAACTATATTCATGTATTAAATATGACCACATGTTTCCAATATAACAACAGGTTATATGTTTGTTCCAAATCAAGACAATAAACATTTAAGTGCCTCGTGCATTCCTGACACTACACTAAGTTCTAGGGATGCAATTAATAGAGAAAGATAAATCCTAAGGGAGCTTACAATCCAATCTAGGGATATACATACTAAGGATTACACTAAAGGAGAGAGGAAATGGGGGGGGGGGGAGTGACAGGGGGCAGTTAGTGAGGAGGGGAACTGGAGAATACCAGGGGATTTTCAGAGTGGGCATCTTGTTTCATGGAGTTGAAACCAGGCAGAGCACCTGAGGAGAGAGCTGAAAAATCCAGTTTCTGTTCTTTATAAAGGAAAGTATTGGGAGGAGGTTAGTATTCTATTGTCTATTCCTCTAATAAAAGTGGAGAGGAGGCTTTGGGAGATGGTGTCAATCAGGGCTTGAGTTAGCAACATAGTGATAAGAGCAAAGGTTAATGAACTTAATCTGTGAAGAGCATCTTCTTCCATGTAGTTGAAACCAGGTAGAGCAATAGATGGAGTATTATCAAGATCTCTTGTACTTAAAATATGAGGGAAACTACCATAGAGGTACCCATATGTGTTTGTGGTATGGAAAATATATGTTTTACATATTTATATAAAATAAAAATTTACATTAGAGTAAATAACATCAAAATGTTGTTTAGCATGTCATAAAATGTCTTTTCCTATGTAATGCTATGCAAAGTTTTGAGTTTTGTTTTGTTTTTCCCCCCTTGATAATGGGAGAATTATATAGTATAAATACAATTATAGGGCAGGTAGGTCATGAAGGGATACAATATTTGAGCTGTAGTGAGGAAGACCTTAGGTCAAATCTGTCTTCAGAAGCTTTCTAGCTGTGTGATCCTGGGCAAGTAATTTAATCCTATTTGCCTCAGTTTCCTCATTTATAAAATGAACTGGAGAAGGAAATGGCAAACCAATCTAGTGTCTTTGTCAAGAAAACACCAAATATGGTTACTAAGGATCAGATATGAGGGAAACAAGTGAACAACAATAAAAGTACTAGTTGTCATTACTTTACATAAGAAAATGAAAGTTCAGAGGAGTTAAGTGACTTTCTTATACTTTCGTGGATATTGACTGTCAGAGCCTCAATTTAACTTAGGAATTCCAATTTCAAAGTAAGCCTTCTCCTTATTATCAATGACTGAGCACTTTAAATATGTATGCTGTCTCTCTAAGCTTTTATTTATATATATATATATATATATATATATTTTTTTTTTTAATAAAGAACTGTCAGTACTTAGGAAGCAGGCTCATTCAGTAGGTTAAGCTTAGCAATCCCAGTTTTGGCATTATTTGTAGACTAAACAGTAAATTAATTCTTGGGTTTGAATTGCTAAAAAATATTTGGATGCTTTTCTTCTTCCTTACCCTGTTGAATAGATTAGTTGGCTGAAGTGAATAGTCATTTCAAAAAGGGCAGAGAAGTTGTTTATATAAATACTGAATTATAGAGTAATAGAACCTCAGAGTTGGAAGAAAGATCTGCAAATATCTGGTCCAACCTCTACCTGAAGATATACTTTTTAACATCCCTGATAAATGGTCATTGAGCTTTTGCTGGAAGATCTCCAAGGAAGGGAATTGAATTGCCTCCTTAGAACTCACATTCCACTTTTACACTTTTACAAAGTTATAAATTTTATGGAGCTTTTTTTTCCCCCTTTCTTTGAGATGAAGCCTAAATTGTCTTCTTTGAAATGTTCACGCATTGCTTCTTGGTCGACCCTTTGGGAACAAGCAATATGACTCTTTCATTCAGAGTGACATTATATTTATTCTCTTTCAAATGTTTGGAGATGGTTATTATTTCCCTTAAATTATTTTCTTTTTCAGGTTGAACATTCCCTGTTTGCTTAATTTTATCCTTATGATATAATTCCCAATTCTCTCACCATCTTGTGCACTTTCTAGAAACATTCAAGCTTCAGTGTGTTTGCCAATATTTGTCTAAAATGTGATATGCTTAACTGAATAAAATGTGCCTACTATGGTATGAGTAAGGCATAGAACTGATGTATTGTCAGTTTAATTAATCTTGCTTCCTTTTCTCCATGATTATAGTCTCCAATAGCATTGGAATTTTGGGGTACATTATATTGTAATTCACATTGTTATTGCAATTAACTAAAACTCTCCCATTCTTTCTTTGTAAAGTTGACATTTTCTGAACCAAACAGTTAAAAAAAATTCATTTCTATTATATTTTGTTTCATTACATTTCTCTCATAATTCATTTATATATGCATATTTTTGGATCTATATTATGTCATTCAATATGTTAACTTTCCTTTTTAGAGTCACATAACTATCACATAGGACAAGCACATTTTAGGAGCCTAATCTAATTGCTTGGTCAAAATGTTGAATGATGAGTAATTGTTACTATTTTCTACATGATAAAAGTAAGGAACAGAAAGGCAAACTCACTTCAAACCATAGACCCATAGTTAGTACATAGTAGAATTAAGATTAAGGCTTAGGTCTTTGGATTCTAAATTTAGTGCGAGTATCATTATACAGCAATATTTAAACTTCAACAGGCAGTTTAATGTGAAGTGAAGATTTATAAATGATAATACAAATTTAAACTTGTTTCTAAATCTCAGTCCTAGTTTTATAATATTTTTCCTATTCTTCAGAATTTTAACCCCTAAATGAAAATCATATAACTTCTTCCTACTCATTTATTAGCTGTCTATTCCATTTTTGGACTATTAAACAGGGCATAATTATTTTACTAGGAAATGAATGGGACAAATGTGGACAATAATATACTATCATGGAACTACACAAGCAAAAAAAAATCTGCATATATATGTATCTATTATATATATATATGTATATATATATATTTGTGTATGTGTGTGTGTGTGTGCGTGTATACCTATAGAGTTTTATGACTAATTAAATTATCTGCAAGCTTCAATTATTTCTCTTTGCAAATATCACTAGTTGTGCATATTACAGTTTATATTCATTTCAGGTATATGTAAGATTAAATGCCTTTTATGGTGTCTTCCATCTCCCAAACTCCATAACTCTATGATTCCATAATGTAAAGTAACCAAATATATCCCAAAATCTTACTTGATGAGGAAAAATGAATATGAAAGTAATTGAAGAAGACTTCCAGGATGGAGCCAAGATGTCAGAATGGTCAGGAAGCTGCTCAAGCTCTCCCAGTTTCCCTTGAAAACCACCTGAAACTAAGCCTCTGAACAGTCTAATGGAATGAAACCATCCTCCAGTATAAGACAGATTGAAAAAACTTCAAGAAAGGTCAGACTCACTGGAGTGAAAAGGGTGCTCAGCACTGCTCAGATAAATTCTGGGAAATTTCTGGGAAAGCCTGTGAGAGGGTTTGCACAGCAAAGCAGCAACTAAGACCCTCAGATCTTTTTCAATAGAGGAGCAAATCAATGGGCTATCTTTTACTCCCAATTCAGAAGGCAAATTCTGGGAAACAAGTCTGTTTCCTGAACAGAGCAGACAACACTACTTCTTGCAAACACAAGGGGCTCCTGGGCTCAGAGTCAAAGTGTAGAGCTGCACAAGAAGCTTGGGAAAGAGCTCCTTATGCCCCAGCAGCAGAGCTTCATCATAAAAATAAAAACAAACAAACAAAAAAAGAGGAAATAGCAAAAGAAAAGGAAAGAAAATGAGCAAGAAACAGAAAAGAATCTTGACCATAGAAAACTACTATGGTGAAAGGGTAGAGCAAAACACAAATTCAAACTAGGACACAATGTTCACAGAAGAAATCTCAAAGAGTAATAGGAACTGGTCTCAAGCCCAAAGAGGCTTCTTGAAAATTCTCATAATTTTTTTGAAAGATAAATAAGAGAGTTAGAAGAAAACATGAGAAAGGAAATGAGAAGTATGCATGAAAAAGTCAACAATTTGGAAAAGAAAAGAAAAAATTGTCTGAAGAAAACAATACCTTAAACAATAGAATTATCCACATAGAAGAAGATATACAAAAGCTGATTGAAGAAAATCATACATTAAAAACTAGAATAAGGCAAATTGAAGCTAATGGTTTTGTAAGATCATTCAAGCAAACTAAAAAATGAAAAAAGGAAGAAAATGTTAAATATCTCATTGAAAAAAAAAAAAAAAACCAGCATGCCTGGGAAATAGATCCAGAAGAGACAATTTAAAAATTATTGGCCGAATAACCATGATCAAAAAAAGAGCCTGTATAGCAATTTACAAGAGATCATTAAGGAAAATTGCCCCAATATTTTAGAAACACAAGGGAAAATACTCATCAAAGAATCCATCAATCACCTATGGAAACAGATCCCACAAAGAAAATTCCAAGGAACATTTTTGAAAACATCAACACTACAATCTCAAGGAAAAATACTGCAAGCTGCCACACAAAAATAATTCAGATATCAAGTACCAACAGTCAGCATTACCCAGAATCAGGCAGCTTCTACAATAAAGTATCATAGGGCCTGAAATACCATATTCTAGGAAGGCAAAGTACCTATGATAACAACCAATAATCATCCACTCAGCCAGACTCACCATCATCTTTCAGGGGAAGCAAAGTAGCTTCAACTAAGAGAATTTCAACCATTTGCATTGAAAAAAAAACTCAAAACTAAACAGAAATAAACATAAAATTTAATATACAAACATAAACTCAAGAAAACAATAGAAAGGCAAATAGGGGAAATATTATATATAAATACATATATATATATATATATATATATATATGTATATATATATATATATATATATATATATATATATATATATATATATATATATATTTATCTGTTATTGGGGCACACAGAAGGGGACATCACATGGACAGAGACTGTGGATGTGAATATGATCTAATGTGATCACATCAAAGAAAAAGACATTATAGGGCAGAAAAAGGTCTGTACTAGAAAGGGGAGTTATAAGATTACAAGTCATTCCCAAATTAATAAATGGTCAAGGGGTATGAACAAACAATTTTCAGATTTTGAAATTAAACCCATCTATAGTCATGTGAAAAAGTACTCTAAAACATTGTTGATTAGAGAAATGCAAATTGAAACATCTCAGATTGACTAAGATGACAGGAAAAGGTAATGATAAATGATGGAGGCGATGTGGGGAAAATGGCACACTAGTGCATTATTGGTGAAATTGTGAGCTTATCAAACCATTCTGGACAGCAATTTGGAACTATGGCAAAATCTATCAAACTGTGCATACCTTTTAAGCCAGCAGTGCTGGGTCTGTGTCCCAAGAATATCATAAAGGAAGGGAAAGGACCTACATGTGTGAAAATTTTTGGAGCAACTCTTTTTGTGGTAGCAAAGAATTGGAAGATGAGTACATACCCATCAATTAGGAAATAGCTGAACAAGTTGTGGTATATGAAGGCAATGGAATTTTATTGTTCTATAAAAATTAATGGATATTTTTTAAAGAAAAATTTTAGAAAGCCCTGGAAAGATTTACATGAACTGATACTGAACGAAACAAGTGGAACCACCAATAATGTATGATGATCAACCATGAAAAACCTGGTTCTTCTCAGTGGTGCAGTGATTCAAAGCAATCCCAGTACACTTTGGACAGAAAGTGCCTTCTGCATTCAGAAAAAAAGTACTGTGCAAATCAACACATGTTATTTTCACTTTTTTTTTCTATTTTTCCCTTCTAATTTTTCTCTCCCAACATGATTCATAAAGCAATAAGAAAGAAATGAAGAAAGAAATGAAGAAAGAAAGAAAGAAAGAAAGAAAGAAAGAAAGAAAGAAAGAAAGAAAGAAAGAAAGAAAGAAAGAAAGAAAGAAAGAAAGAAAGAAAGAAAGAAAGAAAAGAGAGAGAAAGAAAAGGAGAAAGAAGAAACAAAAAGAGATAGAAACAAAGAAAGTAATTAAACAGTAATTTTTCCTGTAATATCCATTTATCCATAAACTTTTGTAGTCAAAAAAATTTTGAAAGCTCGATAAAACATTTAAATAAGAGATTAAAAAAGAACTTACATTTGATATATTATTTGGAGTTAATAGAATACAGAGTCTTAATTACTGAAATGAAGCTAAAATGAAGAGAATATAGTAAACTTTGAGGAAAGACCTTTGACTTCAGTATATTTGGTTCTGTCAATGGAGACAGGGGATAAAATAGAAGGCTTGGGATACCCCTGTATTAATGTTGTGCTGAAAAAAAGAATAAACTATGTCCAGACAAGACAAGGAGCTCACATGTGCTGAATCAGGCTTTCAAATCTCAGGTGTTTTGAGACAAAACTTGTCATCCTATCCTTGTATTTCTTCTGGAAGAATAGCAGTTGTATAAAATATGGATAAATAAGAGATTTTTAAAATTAAATTCAATACCAAAACTTATGTTTTTGATAAAATAAAAGTTTGACAACTAGTTACTAAAATGTTGTCTATTTGTTTTCTTTCATTTTGGAGAGGGTAAAGTTTTAGGTAAAGTAATTATTCAACTGCCTCATTAAAACATGTTTTAAACATCAAATCAACATAAAGTTTCCTATTATACCAGGATTCATTTATGATCCAATTATACCTACAATTTATAATATAACTCTAGAATAAACATCCCTTTGTTTATTACATATATAATGTTTAAAAATTCTCCAAAAAGAAGAATCAATGGGAAATTTCTTCAAAGAATAGCTCAAAATATTTAAAATATATGACGTTCCATGCTATTACTGACATGCCTTTCATTACTGGTACTTGTGGTGCTTACAAATAAATTGGAATAAATTTTAAGCATTTTCCTCACCCTTTCCAACCTTTATTAAAATGTTTAGTAATCTAAAAATCCTAACCATAGTTTATATGCACTTGGAAAATTTAGTGCTAAAAAACTTGTAGCACTTTATCTTTCTTCATCATCCTCTTTCAGCTTTTACTTAAATTAAAACTTTTCAGAAATTAATTGACACATAAAAGTATTCTGAAGCATGCCACAATGTCTATTTTTCCTTTGATATTTTAAAAGAATCCAATGTTCATACTAGTTAATTGGCATTAACACTACTTTAAGTAAAATCTGTAATTGTAACTACAGATTAAAACAAAGTGTAAATTAATTAATATAAAGGATAAATCAAGGAAATGACCATTTTATTCACAAAATAATGATTAAATAACCCTATATTAAACATTTATTCTGGGTCAGGCACTGTGCATTTCTAGAGGGTGGGAAGGAATAAAAAAAAATACTTCATACCCACAGGAAGCTAACATTCTAAAGGAAGAAGACAGGGCATAAAAGGAAGCTGAAAAGCTAGGATGAGAGCAGGAGTGGGGTGGAGTGAAAACAAAGTTTTGAAAAAATCTAGAGAAAGATCAGTGATAAAGGCTGAAGTGATTTAATAGAGTAATGAAGTTCCAAAGAAGTAATGTCCACTGAAAACTAGCAATAACCCCTAGACATTTCTGAATAGTTTCTGAATTTTACCAAACTTTTCCAAGAATGACATTATCATAGGAAATGAGGTATATAGATGGAGATCAATAATTTCTTAGATATGGTATTTCTAGGGATCTGTCAAGAGGCAATATATGTAATAGAAAAATCACTTTATTAGGAACCAGGAAAATTCAGTTTATATTTTGTCTCCAAAATTGCTGTGTCACCTTGAATGTTACTGTCCCTCACTCTCAAGTTTCCTGACATGTAGAATGTGTGTAACATTTGTACCACCTACTTTTCAGGGTTTTAAAAGAAAGAACTTTGTAAACTTTCATGTACCATATAAATATCATCAATTAGTCTGGAAAGACTGGAAAGCACTGGAAAGTGCTTTGCATATATTATCTCTTGATACAATATAGAAAGCAACAAGATAGAATGGAGAGACAGAAAAGCAGACTGTCTCAAATTGTCTTTAAAATACTCTGAAACTTTTATCTTTGTTTCTGTATGATTGACCTTGATCAATCCAATCCAGAGATAATGTCTAAGCCAATTTATTTTTTAAAATTAAAAGCATATGGCTTATAGGGTCTACATGTTGATTCAATGAAGACATTTTTGGCTGGCAAATGCAGTTTTCAGTTTGGCATTTTTTGTTTATTTGTTTTGTTTTGGAGAGGATAAATTTTAGGTAAAATAATTAGTCAACTACTTCATTAAAACATATGTTTTAAACATCAAATCATCATAAAGGTTTTTATTACTCTGGGATTCACTTATTATCTAATTCAGTAATGTATTTCTTAACTCATTAAACTTGTATAAATCAAAAAATTGATTTCACCACAAAAAGAAAATGAAATCTGAAATTGGAAAAGATCTTTATAAAGATAAAATGAGGCTTCTAGCTTTTCTGATTCTCTCTCCAAAAAAGGATGTAAAAAAGCTTTTTCAATAATTTAATGTGTCCTTTTCCAGGAGTCTAATATATAATAAGTTGACATGAGTTAAGAAATTTTCCATAGTTTTCAATAATCTTAATGTGAGACAGGACTGCTAAATTTAGACAGCATTAATTGCTACTATGACCGCAATTTTATAGCACATTTCCAAATAATGCCAAATGTTTTACATTGAGGTCTCTTTTAATATTTCACCTAATCCTTCTGATTATGAATTTTAAAATTTCCAACTCACAAAAGGGCTTTCAAACTTAAAAGAGGGCTAGAGACCAACAGTTCCTAATTATAGTAATTAATAATTAAGTAACATTTACAACTTTACATAGAGACATTAATTTTAAGCTTTTATTTTATTTTAAATATGAATCTTAAATATACTTATATAATCATGTTTAATTGGGTGTATAGTTTATTACTACAGGAAAAAGAAAATATCTTAGTCTGAGAGTCAACTAGAACATCAATAGATTTGATTTTATTTGTCAGTCTTCATAGATCAAAGATTAGTTCCCTCCTATATTTTGGTGTTCTTTTCACTATCATTCTTCTTCCCCTCACCTAAGACTAAGAACTGACTTATCAAACCAAACCATGTCAGTTGTATGTGAAAAGAATTCAGCAGACATTCATTGTAAATTGGATGTGATCCAGACCAAGATGACCTCAATTGAAATTGAAAAATTCACAGGAGACTGATTACAGAAGTGGGGAGTTAAAGATATGGAAATTATACTTGATAGACATGACACATTTTGCTAAGAATAGGAAGGATTCTAAAAGCCATAAAGAATCGATGTGATAGCCTGGAAAAACAAGCAAGTAGCTAGCTAGCATGGAGTATTTTTTTTTTTTTCTCAAGACAAGATTTTTTTTTTCCCAAGTGAATTTAAATGATTTGGAAGAAACACATTTTTATTTACTTTTATTTACCTATTTCATATTTATCTACTGAAGGTCAGTGCTTTTTAAATGTAAAACTATCTAAATAAGGAAATATAAAAGCTAAATAAAATTATATGTAATATATAAAAATATAATTCACTTATATAATTTAAAGCTTATCAAATATTTTTCTCACAACATCCCTGTGAAGCAGTCTCAGAAAGATATGTATATATTCCTGGAGCGATTAAGATTAAGTACCCATAGGTGTTAAATCTAAATCTTCTGACTCCTCCATCTTTTCAGTATACAACATAAGTGGTGTACTGAATGGGTTCAACTAGCTACTCTAGACTTTAATATCCTCTGAAATATTAAAAGAGCTACCTGTTATTTAATTGACATGGATAATTCATATCATAAAGACTCCCTTCCTCAGGTCAGGCCAAAACACAATAGTCAACAATGAGGAAGAGGAGAAAGTAAAGGAGGAAGAGTAGGAGGAGGCTAATGGCTAGCAACTTTATAGAGAATTTTAAGGTTTGCAAAGTAATTTACAGAGTGCCATATAACTCAGAATTGCAAAGATTTATATTATAGAAGTAGAAAAATAATAAATTCATCTAAAGGATAAAAAGGTTAATAATAGCAAGGGAATAATTAAAAAAAATAAAAATAAACAGTAAAACTTCCTAGATTGGAGCCAAAATAGTTGAGTGAAGCCAAGAAGCAGCTTGAGCTCTTCCAGTTTCCCTGAAAAACTCACAAAACCAAGCTTTCTGAACAGAGTCCAATGGAATGAAGCCACTTTCCAGTTCAAGATAGATTGGAAAAATGTAAAGAAAGGTCAGTCTCACTGGGGTGAAAAGGGTATTCAGCCCAGTTCAGACAGTCTGAGAAAGCCAGTAAAAAGGTCTTAATCACAACAAATCAATAATTGAGACCCTCGATTTTGATTCAGTAGAGGAGCAGACCAGTGGGAAAGCCTGTACTCCCAACTCTGAAGACAAATTCTGGGAAACAAGGCTGTTTTCTAGACGAGCAGATAAAGCTACCCCCTGCAAATACAAGGGAATTTTGTGTTCAAAATCATGGCTCAGAGCTGCACAGGAATCTTGGGACAGAACTCCCTTTATCCCAGGAGCAGAACTCAATCATAAAATTTTAAAAAAGAAAAAAGAAAAGGAAATATCAAAAGAAAAGAAAAGAAAATGAGTAAGAAAGAAAAAAGACTACAGAAAGCTACTAAGGTGACAGGGAAGACCAAAACACAAACTCAGACTAGGGCTCTTAAGGGACAGGTCAATTCTCCAAGAGCCTTCACAGCTGTGGATCATAATATCTGAAGGAATTGCAAAGCAGCCTTTGCTGAAACAGGTGTTGTGAACTGGGAATGAAATAAATTGCATGTAGAGGGAAGAGGAGAGAGGTCAGACAACACAATAGCCTCACAGTGAAGAGGTCAGAGAACAATAACTGCCTCTCAGTCTCCTTGTATCATCTTCTCACAAGAGGAGATCCATTTTGTAGATCTGGGTTGGATCTCCAGTAGCCACTGTCAGGGGGCTTCTCTATGCCAACAGAGGACAAAATGTCCACAAATAAAATCTCAAAAAATGATATGAGTTGGTCTCAAACCCAAAGAGGCTTCTTGGAAGTGCTCATAAAATACTTTAAAAGGCAAATAAGTAAGTTAGAAGAAAAAAAAATGAGAGGTATGCAAAAGAGAGTCAACAGCTTGGAAAAGGAATTGTATTAAAAAAATCTACCAAAGAAACCAATACCTTCAACAGTAGAAATTACCAAACGGAAAAGATATAAAAAGCTTACTGGAGAAAATCACATGTTAAAAATTAGAACAAGGCAAATGAAAATGAATGGCTCTATGAAATATCAGGAATCAATCAAACAAACTAAAAATAATCAAAAAATGGAAGAAAATGTAAAATACCTTATTGGAAAAACAGCTGACCTGGAAAATAGATCCAAAGAGGCAATTTAAAAATTATTAGTCAACCTGAATACCATAACCAAAAAAAAGAGCCTGGATAGAATTTTCAAGATATCATCAAGAAAAACTGCCTCAATATATTAGGGAAAAAAAGGAGAAAATAGTCATTGAAAGAATGCATCATCTTCTGAACAAGATCCCATGAAAAAAACTTCAAGAAACATTGTTGCAAAACACTAGAACTACAATTACAAAGAAATAATACTGCAAGCTGCTGAACAAAATCAGTTCAAATATCAAGGAAAAATAGTCAATTTTGCCCAGGATCTGGCAGCTTCTACAATAAAAGATCTGAAGGCCTGGAATACCACATTCTGAAAGGCAAAGGACCTGGGTTACAACCAAGAATTAACTACCCAGCAAGACTCAACTTCATCGTTGAGGAAAATGTAGAAATGTTATGCACCAAATAGTAGAGTATACAAATTCCTAGAGAAGATTGCAGTTACAGGAAGAAATAGAAAGCAAAACTATATTGGTGGAAGACCTCACCCTTCCCCACTCAGAATCCGACAAATCTAACCACAAAATAAAAAAAACAAAGAAACAAAGGAGATCAATAATCAAGAAAGCCTAGATATGATAGACATCTGGAGAAAAATGAATAAAGACATAAAGGAATATACCTTTTTCTTAGTAGTACATGACATCTACAAATTAGTCCATAAGTCAAATGCAGAAAAGCAGAAATATAAAATTCTTCATTTTTAGACCATGATACAGTAAAAAATATATTTAATAAAGGACCAGGGAAAGATAGACTAAAAACCAATTGGAAATTAAATAATCTAATACTAAAGAATGAGTGGATCAAACAATAAATCACAGAAACAATCAATAATTTCATCCAAGAAAATGATAATAACAAGACAACATAGCAAAATCTGTGGGATACAACCAATGCAGTTCTTAAGGGAAATGTTATAGCTTTAAGTAGATATAAATAATAAAAGAGACAGAGGAAATTGATTTTTTAGGCATGCAACTAAAAAAAACTAGAAAAGAACGAATTAAAAATCCCCAACTAAATGCCAAATTGAAGATTCTGAAATATAAAGGAGAGATTAATAAAATAGAAACTAAAAAAAACTATTGAACTAATAAATAAAATTAAGAGTTGGTTTTATGAAAAAACTAACAAAATAGATAAAACTTGGGTTAATTTGATTAGAAAAAGGAATGAAAAAAAAATCACCAGCATCAAAAATGAAAAGGTAAACTTACCACCAATGAAAAAAAATTAAAGCAATGATCCAACTGTATAGCAACAGATATGTCAATCAAATGAAAATGGATGAATATTTACAAAAAATGTAAATTGCCCAGATTAACAGAAAAGGAAACAAATTACTTAAATAATCACATTATTTGAAAAAGAAATTGAACAAGTAATTAATCAACACCATAAGAAAAAAAAAAGCTCCTTGGCCAGATGCATTTACAAGGGAATTCTATCAAGCATTTAAAGAATAATTAATTCCAGGACTACCTAGATTATTTAGAAAAATAGCTAAAGAAAGTGCTCTGCCAAAGTCCTTCTGTACCACAAATATGGTACTGATATCTAAACCAGGAAAAGCCAAAACAGAGAAAAAATAATTGTTATAAATCTCCCTAATGAATATTGATGCAAAAAATGTATTTTATTTTTTTATTAAAGCTTTTTATTTTCAAAACATATGCAAAGATAATTTTTCAACATGGACCCTTGCAAAACCTTGCGTTCTAATTTCCCTCATTTTCCTCCATCCTCTCCCCCAATTGGCAAGTAATCCAATATATGTTAAACATGGTAAAAATATATGTTAAATCCAATGCAATAAATCCAATAAGTATTATACAATTATCTTGCTGTACAACCATAATCAAGTCAAAAAGGGAGAAAAAATGAGAAAGAAAACAACAAACAGAATGAACATGTTATGTTGTAATCCATACTCAGTTCCAAGTCCTCTCTCTGGGGTTAAATGCCTCTCATCATCACAAGATCATTGGAACTGGTCTAAAACATCTCATTGCTGAAAAGAGCCGCATCCATCTGAATTGATCATTGTATAATCTTGCTGTTGCCATGTACCATGATCTCTTGGTTCTGCTCATTTGACTTAGCATCATTTCATGTAAGTCTCTCCAAACCTCTCCGAAATCATCCTGTGGATCATTTCTTCTAGGACAATAATATTCCATAATGTTCATGTGCCATAACTTATTCAGCCATTCTCCAGTAATGAGCATCCACTCAGTTTCCAGTTTTCTGCCACTATAAAAAAGGGCTATCACAAACATTCTTGCCTATATGGATTCTTCTCTCTCCCCCAAGATCTTCCTGGGATACAAGCCTAGTAGAAACTGCTGGATCAAAGGGTATTCACAGTGGGCATAGTTGCAAATTTCTCTCAAAAATGATCTTATAAATTCACAACTTCACCAACAATGCACCAGTGTGCCAGTTTTCTCACACCCCCTCTAATATCCATCATTATCTTTTGCTGTCATCTTAGTCAATCTGAAAGGAATATACTGGCACATCAAAGTTGTCTTAATTTATATTTCTCTGATCAATAGTAATTTAGAGCACCTTTCATATGACTAGAAATGGTTTTAATTTTTTCATCTGAAAATTGTCTGTTCATATCCTTTGACCATGTATAAACTGGAGAATGGCTTGAATTCTTATAGATTTGAGTCAAGTCTCTACATATTTTAGAAATGAGACCTTTGTCAGAACTTTTAAATGTAAAAATGTTTTACCAGTTTACTGATGCAAAAATTTTAATTAAAATATTAGCAAAGAGTTTATAACAATTTATCAACAGGGACCAAGTAGGATTTATACCAAGAATGCTGGGCTGGTTCACTATAAGGAAAACTATTGCCATAATCAGTCATATTGATAACAAAACTAACAGAAATTATATGATAATCTCAAAAGGTACAGGAAAAACTTTTGACAAAATGCTGCACGTATTTCTATTAAAAACACTAGAGAGCATAGGGATAAAGGAAACTCTTCTTATAATAATAATCAATATCTATTTAAAACCAATAGTAAGCATTATTATATAATAGGAATAATTATAATAATAGAGTTAGATGGACACATTCTTAGTGGATCAGGGGTGCAAAAAGTATGACCATTATCACCATTATTATTCGTTATTTTTAAATTATAACCTTCTTATTGACAGAACATATGCTTGGGTAATTTTTTACAACATTATCAATGCTTGCACTCAGTTCTGTTCCGACTTTTTTCCCTTCCCTCCCTCCACCCCCTCCCCTAGATGGCAAGCAGTCTTATACATGTTAAATATATTATAGTATACCTTAGATACAATATATGTGTGTAGGACTGAACAGTTCTCTTGTTGCAGGGAGAATTGGATTCAAAAGATAATAACCTGGGAAGAGAAATGAAAATGCTAACAGTTTACACTCATTTCCCTGTGTTCCTTTTCTGTATCACCATTATTATTCAAAGTTGTACTAGAAATGTTAACTTTACCAATAAGAAAAAAAAAAGAAATTTGAATAATCAATGAGGAAATAGAACTTTGCAGATGATATGATGATATACTTAGAGAATCCTAGAAAATCATCCAAAAACCTATTGGAAGTAATTCATAGTTTTAGCAAAGTTCCAGGATATAAAATAAACCCACACAAATCATTAGTATTTCTATACATTACTATCAAAACCCAGCAGCAAGAGATAGAAAGAGAAATTTCATTTAAAATTACTGTAGACAAAATAAAGTATTTGGGGGTCTACCTGCCAAAACAAACCCAGGAAATATATGAACAAAATTACAAAACATTTCTCACACAAGCAAAATCAGATCTAAAAAAATTGAAAAAATAAATATAATAAAAATGACAATTTTGCCTAAATTGGTCTACTTGTCCAGTGCCCTACCAAAGTGCCAAAACATTATTTTAATAGAACTAGAAAAAATAATAACAAAATTCATCTGGAAAACCAAAAGGTCAAGATTAGCAAGGGAATTAACATTAAAAAAAATTACAAAGTCTGGTATCTTAACAGTATAAGACAAAATTATATTATAAAGTAGCAGTCATCAAAACCTTTTGGTATTATCTAAGAAATAAAGTGATGGATCAGTAGAATAGATTACCTACTCATGACACAATAAGCAAGGCCTATAATTAGTATTTGATAATCCCTCAAAATCCAGCTTCTAAGATGAGAATTCAGTATTTGACAGAAATTTCTGGGGAAACAATATGTCAGAAACTCAGCATAGACCTATATCTCATACAATATAAGAAAATGGGCACATGATTTGAATAAAAGAGTAATACCATAAACAAATTAAGAAAGCAAGGGGTAATCCACTATTATATTTTTGGAGAAGGGAGGAATTTATGACCAAAAAAAAAGCTAGAGAACATTATGGAAAGCAAAATAGACAACTTAAATTATTTTAAATTAAAAAAAAAGTTTGCACTAACAAACCAATAGAAATAAGATTAAAAGGGAAATATAAAGTTGGGGGAAAATTATTTATATAGCCAGTGTTTCTGATAATGGCCTCATTTCTAAAATATATAAATACCTGTCTCAAATTTATAAGAATACATTCCTGAATTAATAAATGGTCAAAGGATATAAAGAGACAATTTTCAGATGAAGAAATTAAAGCCATCTATAGTCATATGAAAAAATCACTATTGATTAGGGAAATGCAAATTAAAACAACTCTGAGATACCACCTCACACCTGTCAGATTGACTAAGATGACAGGAAAAAAATAATGAGGAATGTTGGAGGGGATGTGGGAAAACTTGTACACTAATACATTTTTGGTGGAATTGTGAAATGATCCAACCATTCCGGAGAGCAATCCAGAACTATCCCCAAAGGGCTATCAAATTCTGCTCACCTATTGAGTAAGTATGAACCCAGAAAGCCTGTAAATAGTTAAAAGAGACTGTACCATTAAGGGGCAGGTTGGTTCTCCAAAAGTCCCCACAGCTGTGAATCATAACATACTTGAAGGAACTGCAAATCAGCCTTTATGACACAGATGTTGCTTGTGAATTGGGAATGAAGTAAATTTGAGGCAAGAGGGAAGAGGAGAGAGATCAGAGAATGCAAGTGCCTCTCAGGCTCCTTGTATCATCATCCTATCACATGAAGAAATCTATTTTGCTTATCAGAATTAGATCCCCACAGCCACTAGTAGCCCATACCCTTTGACCCAATGGTCAACAGCAAGAATGTGTGATGATTAACTATGAAAGATTTGGTTCTTCCCTGTGGTTCAATAACCCAAGGCAATCCAAATAGACTTTGGATAGAAAAATGTCATCTGAATCCAGAAAAAAAAATTCTGAAGATTGAATGTAAATCAACACATGCTATATTCACTTCTTTTTTTCTATTTTTTTCTCTTCCAAGGTTTTTCACTTTTGTTCTGATTTTTCTCTCCCAATATGATTCATAAAGCAATATGTTTTTAAAATTAAGGAGTTAATTAATTTAAAAAATAAAAGGCATCTGAAACCAAAAAATAAGGTTGCATAATACTACCAAATTTTAAGAAATATTGTAAAGCAGTAGTCACCAAAGCAATTTGGTACTAGAGAAGAAATTGAATGGTTAATAAATGGAAGCAAAAATAATCTAGTATTTGATAAATCCAAAAATTCCAGTTACTGGGACAAGCACTCACTATTTGACAAAAGCTACTAGGCAAATTAGAAAGAATTCTGGCAAAAACTAAGTATAAAACAATATCTCAAATATATACCTAGATAATTTCAAAATGAAAACATGATTTTGAAATAAAAGTTATATCATGAACAAATTTGAGGAATATTAAGGGAAAAAAGAAGAACTCATGACTGAAAATGAGGAAGAATGCTTCACAGGAAGTGACAGTTAAAGTGATTTTATTGAATTCAAAAGTATTTTTTTTTCCACAAACAAAGCCAATGCAGCCAATATTAGAAGAAAAGCAGGAAACTTTTGACAATTTTTCTCTGACAAGTTTCTCTGACAAAATTTCAGTTATATATAAAATAGATGTACATATATGATTACATATGGAAATATAATATTTTAGATAAGATATACAAGAATATTAAATATAGGAAACTAGGTCAAATTTATTTTTAAATAAAATTAATTTGTTATATAATACAAATAGCTTTCAGAAAAAAATAAGTCAAAGCAATCAAAAGTCATATGAAAAATTTGTCTAAATCACTAATAATTGGAGAAATTCTAATTAAAATAACTGAGATCTTACCTCACATCCATAAGATTGGCTAATATCTCAGAAAATAAAAATGGAAAATGCTGGAATTAATGTGTTAAAATAGGAATTTAATTCATTTAATGGAGTGTCAATTAATCTAGTCATTCTGGAGAAGAATTGATACCCACTGATACCATCTAGAAAATATCAATATACCATATATATATGAAATCATTCAGAACCACTAAAAATTAGAGTACAGATTGAAGGATAATTTGTCCTCTTTGTTTTTCTTGCTTCTCCCACCATATATGAATAATATGGAAATATGTTGCATGATTTCATATGTGTAATGGTTTACTCACTGGAATCATATTCCTTGCAGTGAAGGAACAGTGAAAAGAGAGAGAGGAGAGAATGTGGAAAAAATATTCAAAAAATTGTCAAATTAAAGCCAAGTTCATATACGCATGATATTCAACTTAGAAAACTAAATATGGCTATCATGGTTAAAATATTTTGTTTGTTTTAATTTATATGTCTTATATACAATATGGTCTCTGCATAGAATTATCTAAAACTGAGATAAAATGTGATTTTTGAGATATATTTATGAAAAATTAGGTGAGAATCTATATTTTAATGGATAACTTTTAAAGTCAATATTATTGTATTCTTTTCTCTAGGTACCTTTAGAATTTAGTGCCATTAAAGGTAATCAAAAAAGAATTATTGGGGGGCGGAGCCAAGATGGCGGAGAAGAAACACACGACTCAGTGAACGTCCTCACTCCCTCACAACCAATTAGATAAATTAAGTCTCAGAATTAGCTCAGGACTGATAGATACCACAAGGACTGGAAGCACGACTTACCAGCTGAAGAGAATCTGGAGTTTCAACAGGAAAGGTCAGTTCTCAGGGGAGGAATAAGACGGTGGGGTAGGGGCACACTGCGCCCATTGCGCTGGGAGGGGCTCTGGGATCAGAGAAGCCACTGAGGTAAAGGAATCTGGCACAGGCTGTTAGCTCTTCTCTGCTAATTATTTAGCAGTTTAGAAGAGAAAGCCAAAATATTTTAAAACTCAGATTAGATTCCCCCCCCCCCACCCTGGGGGTGACTCAGCAGAGAATCAGCACCAGGGGGTGTGGCCTCAGCTCCCTCCTGAGAATAGTTAAGAGACTGACAAGTGGGTGGATACGGCCCAAGGCAACACACACTGCCTAGCTTAGCTGGAGGGAGTGGAACTCAGCTCCAGGAAGTCCCAGAGAAGCTGAACCTTTGAACTAGGGACCACGGTTTCTGGCAGACACTTCCAGTTTGAGCGCAGGGGCTTCTCACGTCACCTGCTGCAGACATCCACTCCCCACCCGGACACATAGACTGGGCTTCCTGCTGTCTTCACTATTCTACGCCCTGGAAGCACAGTAGTGCTAATCACCTCTGAGGCACTTCCAGGGAGGGGGTGGGGAACTCTCTCCCAGAGCTCTATCTTAGCTCGGGCGCAGGGGCCGCTGCATCCATCCGGTCTGGGAGGAAGCTGGTAAAGAAGTAAATAATTTCCTACCCCAGGGACAGACCCCAAAAGATTTTTTTTAAGTATGAGCAAAAAAGCTAGAAAAACTATAGATTCCTTCTATACAGAGAAAGAGCGGGTATCCAACCCCGAGGAAGTTAACAGCAAAGATTCAGAAGATAACAACCTAAAGGGGAACGATTCCTGCCCCCCATCACATAACTCTCTCCTAGAAGAAGCTCTTAAAAAATTGAGGGAGATCGAAGAAAAATGGGGAAAGGAAAGAGAAGTTATGATAGAGAATAACAATGTCCTGAAATTGGAGTTGGAAAAAATAAAGAATTCACAGGAGATGCAGGGAAACAAAATTAGTGAATTAGAAAAGGTTAAAAAAACACAGGAAAGTAGGATTTCTGAATGGGAAAAGATAAAAAAGTCTCAAGAAAATAGAATTTCTGAATTGGAAAAAGAAAATAATTCTCAAAAAAAAAAATTAGGGAAATGGAAAAAAATTCAATAGAGCAAAATAACTCATTTAAAAACGAAATTGGGCATTTACAAAAAGAACTAAAAACTGTGAAAGAAGAAAATAACTCCTTAAAAGTCAGGATGGAACAAATAGAAATGAATGATTCACAGAGAACCCAAGAATCAGTCAAACAAAACAAAAAAAAATGAGAAGCTGGAGAACAACGTCAAATACTTACTGGGAAAATCTATAGACCTGGAAAATAGATCTAGGAGAGATAATCTGCGGATTATTGGACTTCCCGAAAACTATGACCAAAAAAAGAGCCTAGATTCTATTTTACAGGAAATTATCAAAGAGAACTGTCCAGAGATAATAGAAACAGAAGGGAAAGTAGATGTGGAAAGAATTCATCGAACTCCTTCTGAAATAGACCCTAAAAAAAGAACACCACGGAATATTGTGGCTAAGCTGCAGAATTACCACACAAAGGAGAAAATCCTGCAAGCAGCTAGAAAAAAAACAATTTAAATACCAAGGTGCCACAATAAGGGTCACCCAAGATCTGGCTGCCTCCACATTAAAAGATAGAAGGGCCTGGAACCTGATATTCCGAAAGGCAAAAGATCAAGGACTGCAACCAAGAATGAACTACCCAGCTAAGTTTAGCATCTTTTTCCATGGAAGAAGATGGTCATTCAATGAAACAGAGGAATTCTATATGTTTCTAAGAAAAAAACCAGACTTAAACAAAAAATTTGATCTACATCCACAAGACTGAAGAGAAACAGAAAAAGGTACACAGAACCCTTGAGAACTGTAACTCTGTTGTGGGTATATAAAAAATACTCAAGGATAATTTGATTTTACTGATATAAAAGAAAAAAAGGGGGGTGTAGTAAAGGGAAGGAGGTCGGTTCAGAAAAAGGGGAAGGAGTGATAAAAAGAGGGAAACTACATCCCAGGAAGAGACATAGAAAATACACCATATCTGAGGGAACTTAGTGAGGGGGAGAATCATTGTGTGAATCTTACTCTCATCAGAAGAGGCTCAAAGAGTAAATAATTAACATATTTGTTTTTCAGAGAATTTTCTCTCACCTCATTAAAAGGGGGGAGAGGAAAAGGGAAAAGGAAAAGGAGAATAAGTGAAGGGACTTGGAGGGAGGGGGGAGGGATCCAAAAAAAAAAAAGAGGGAGGGTTGTGTGGCACAAGGGGGGTCTGTAAATTAAATATCGGGGAGGGGGATCAGGGGGGTCAAGGGAAAAAAGCATAAGCTGGGGATAATACGATGGCAGGAAATACAGAATTAGTAATTTTAACTGTAAATGTAAATGGGATGAACGATCCCATCAAACGGAGACGGATAGTAGATTGGATCAAAAAGCAGAACCCTACAATATGTTGCCTACAGGAAACACACTTAAAGCAGGGAGATACATACAGAGTAAAGGTAAAAGGTTGGAACAGAGCCTATTATGCTTCAGGTAAAGCCAAAAAAGCAGGGGTAGCTATCCTTATCTCAGATCAAGCAAAAGCAGAAGTAGATCTTGTTAAAAAAGATAAGGAAGGAAACTATATCCTGCTGAAAGGTAGCATAAATAATGAAGCCATATCAATACTAAACATATATGCACCAAGTGGTATAGCATCTAACTTTCTAAAGGAAAAGTTAGGAGAACTGCAAGAAGAAATAGACAGTAAAACTATAATAGTGGGAGATCTCAACCTTGCACTCTCAGATTTAGACAAATCAAACCACAAAACAAACAAGAAAGAAATTAAAAAAGTAAATAGAACATTAGAAAAACTAGGTATGATAGACCTTTGGAGAAAACTGAATGGCAATAGGAAGGAATATACTTTCTTCTCAGCAGTTCATGGATCCTATACAAAAATTGACCATATACTAGGACATAAAGATCTCAAAATTAAATGTAGGAAGGCAGAAATAATAAATGCCTTCTTCTCAGATCACAATGCAATAAAAGCTACATTCAGTAAAAAGTTAGGGGTAAATAGACCAAAAAGTAATTGGAAACTGAATAATCTCATCTTAAAGAATGACTGGGTGAAAGAGCAAATTATAGAAACAATTAATAATTTCACCCAAGGTAATGATAATGATGAGACATCATATCAAAATCTTTGGGATGCAGCTAAAGCAGTAATAAGGGGAAATTTTATATCTTTAGAGGCTTATTTGAAGAAAATTGAGAAAGAGAAGATTAACGAATTGGGCTTACAACTTAAAAGGCTAGAAAAAGACCAAATTATAAACCCCCAACCAAAAATTAAACTCGAAATACAAAAATTAAAAGGAGAAATCAATAAAATTGAAAGTAAAAAAACTATTGAATTAATAAATAAAACCAAGAGTTGGTTTTATGAAAAAGCCAATAAAATAGATAAACCATTGGTAAATTTGATCAAAAAAAAGAAAGAGGAAAATCAAATTGATAGTCTTACAAATGAAAAGGGGGATCTTTCCACCAATGAAGAGGAAATTAGAGAAATAATAAGGAGTTACTTTGCCCAACTTTATGCCAATAAATTTGATAACTTAAGTGAAATGGATGACTTCCTCCAAAAATATAGGCTCCCTAGATTAACAGAGGAGGAGATAAATTGCTTAAATAGTCCCATTTCAGAAAAAGAAATAGAACAAGCTATTAATCAACTCCCCAGGAAAAAATCCCCAGGGCCAGATGGATTCACCTGTGAATTCTACCAAACATTTAAAGAACAATTAGCCCAAATGTTATATAAATTATTTGAAAAAATAGGGGATGAAGGAGTCCTACCAAATTCCTTTTATGACACAGACATGGTACTGATACCTAAACCTGGTAGATCGAAAACTGAGAAAGAAAATTATAGACCAATCTCCTTAATGAATATTGATGCTAAAATCTTAAATAAGATATTAGCAAAAAGACTTCAGAAAATCATCTCCAAGATAATACACTATGATCAAGTAGGATTTATTCCAGGAATGCAGGGCTGGTTTAATATTAGGAAAACTATTAATATAATTGACCATATTAATAATCAAATTAATAAGAACCATATGATCATCTCAATAGATGCAGAAAAAGCATTTGACAAAATCCAACATCCATTCCTACTAAAAACTCTTGAGAGTATAGGAATAAATGGATTATTCCTTAGAATAATCAGGAGTATATATTTAAGACCGTCAGTAAGCATAATATGCAATAGAAATAAACTGCAACCTTTCCCAGTAAGATCAGGAGTGAAACAAGGTTGCCCACTATCACCATTACTATTCAATATAGTACTAGAAACGCTAGCCTCGGCAATAAGAGCCGAGAAAGAGATTCAAGGAATTAGAGTAGGAAATGAGGAAATTAAACTATCACTTTTTGCAGATGACATGATGGTATACTTAGAGAACCCCAAAGACTCTGCTAAAAAGCTACTAGAAATAATTCAAAATTTCAGCAAAGTGGCAGGATACAAAATAAATCCACATAAATCCTCGGCATTTTTATATATCACTAACAAAATGCAACAGCAAGAGATACAAAGAGAAATTCCATTCCAAACAAATGTTGAGAGTATAAAATATTTGGGAATCCATCTACCAAAGAAAAGTCAGGAATTATATGAGAAAAATTACAAAACACTTGCCACAAAAATAAAATCAGATTTAAATAATTGGAAAGACATTCAGTGCTCTTGGATAGGCCGAGCGAATATAATAAAGATGACAATACTCCCCAAACTAATCTATTTATTTAGTGCTATACCAATCAGACTCCCAAGAAACTATTTTAATGACCTAGAAAAAATAACAACAAAATTCATATGGAAGAATAAAAGGTCAAGAATTGCAAGGGAACTAATGAAAAAAAACTCAGAGGAAGGTGGTCTAAGTGTACCTGATCTAAAGCTATATTATATAGCAGCAGTCACCAAAACCATTTGGTATTGGCTAAGAAATAGACCGGTAGATCAGTGGAACAGATTAGATACAAAGGACAAAAAAGGGTACATCTATAGCAATCTAATCTTTGACAAACCCAAAGATTCCAACATTAGGGATAAAAATTCATTATTCGGAAAAAACTGTTGGGAAAACTGGAAATTAGTATGGCAGAAATTAGATATGGATCCACACTTAACACCATATACCAAGATAAGATCAAAATGGGTCCATGATTTAGGCATAAAGAGGGAGATAATAAATAGATTAGAGGAACAGAGGATAATCTACCTCTCAGACTTGTGGAGGAGGAAGGAATTTATGACCAGAGGAGAACTAGAGATCATTATTGATCACAAAATAGAAGATTTTGATTACATCAAACTAAAAAGTTTCTGTACAAATAATACTAATGCAAACAAGATTAGAAGGGAAGTAACAAATTGGGAAAATATTTTTAAAAACAAAGGTTCTGACAAAGGTCTCATTTCCAAAATATATAGAGAACTGACCATAATTTATAAGAAACCGAACCATTCTCCAATTGATAAATGGTCAAAGGATATGAACAGACAATTCTCAGAGGAAGAAATTGAAACTATATCCACTCACATGAAAGAGTGTTCCAAATCACTACTGATCAGAGAAATGCAAATTAAGACCACTCTGAGATACCACTACACACCTGTCAGATTGGCTAAGATGACAGGAACAAATAATGATAAATGTTGGAGGGGATGTGGGGAAATTGGGACACTAATACATTGCTGGTGGAGTTGTGAAAGAATCCAGCCATTCTGGAGAGCAATCTGGAATTATGCCCAAAAAGTTATCAAACTGTGCATACCCTTTGACCCAGCAGCGCTACTACTGGGATTATATCCCAAAGAAATACTAAAGAGTGGAAAGAAACATATATGTGCCAAAATGTTTGTGGCAGCTCTTTTTGTTGTAGCTAGAAACTGGAAGATGAATGGATGTCCATCAGTTGGAGAATGGTTGGGTAAATTGTGGTATATGAAAGTTATGGAATATTATTGCTCTGTAAGAAATGACCAGCAGGAGGAATACAGAGAGGGTTGGAGAGACTTAAATCAACTGATGCTGAGTGAAATGAGCAGAACCAGAAGATCACTGTATACTTCAACAACAATACTGTATGAGGATGTATTCTGATGGAAGTGGAAATCTTCAACATAAAGAAGATCCAACTCACTTCCAGTTGATCAATGATGGACAGAAATAACTATACCCAGAGAAGGAACACTGGGAAGCGTATGTAAATTGTTAGCACTAATATCTGTCTGCCCAGGTTGCATGTACCTTCGGATTCTAATGTTTATTGTGCAACAAGAAAATGATATTCACACACATGTATTGTACTTAGACTATATTGTAACACATGTAAAATGTATGGTATTGCCTGTCGTCGGGGGGAGGGAATAGAGGGAGGGGAGGCAATTTGGAAAAATGAATACAAGGGATAATATTATAAAATATATATATAATAATAAAAATAAAAAAAAAATAAAAAAAAAAAAGAATTATTAGTAAACATTTCATTTTGTTGAATTTCTAAACCACTTTTTTTATAACTTTTTAGTTTTCAAAATGGATGCAAAGATAGTTTTCAACATTCTTTCTTGCAAAACCTTGTGCTCCATATTTTTTCCCCTCTTTCCCTACCTTTCTCCCCCATCCCTAGATATCAAGTAATCCAATATTAGGTTACTTCTAGACATATTTTTTCATTTACCATGCTGCACAAGAATAATCAGATCCAAAAAGGGAAAAAATGCAATCGAACAACAAGGTGAAAATTTTATGTTGTGATTCACATTACTTTCAGTCCTCATAATCCTCTCTCTGGATGCAGATGGCTCTCTCTATCACAGGTCTATTAGAACTGGCCTGAATCACTTCATGTTGAAAAGAGCCAAACCACTTGTCTTTTAGAAAGATAATCTTCAGATATAATAAACAAGCTAGGCAATAAAGTCCTAACAGTCAGCAGCCCAGACCTCCCAATCGCTCTCATGAGCTATTCTAATGGTTTTTGCATGAAAATACATTCCCTCAACCATGGGCTCTTTTTATATATTATTGAGTTAGAAGGATTTGTAGAAATCAAGAAATCAAATTTGCTCATTTTTTAAATGTCAGGAAACTGAAAGTCAGTAATTTCATACCAAAAACTCTATTAAATATGCTTTTTTATAGAATTTTACATTCTAAATCAATATTCTATGTCTAAAGTATTATGGCCATTATTACCACTTTCTAAATGGCCATGCATTTCTGTAAATCTTTTTTTTTTTTTTTTTTTTTTTTTTTTTTTTTTTTTTTTTGAGGCTGGGGTTAAGTGATTTGCCCAGGATCACACAGCTAGGAAGTATTAAGTGTCTGAGACCAGATTTGAACTCTGGTCCTCCTGAATTCAGGGCTGGTGCTCTAACCACTGAGCCACCTAGCTGCCCCCATTTCTGTAAATCTTTAGCTAAGGTATGCTTGCAGAGAAAACTGTGAACTGGATTTTAAAATGAATTATAGCATATTCCTATCAAGTTCAAAATGTTGCATTTCAAGAAAAAGTAATTAATTTTACAGATCATCTTTAGTGATTGAATAGAAAATGAGTTACTATGCAATTAGATTAACAATTTTTTTCATTAAGTTCAAAATGCTTATTACTCTTCCATTATAATAAAATAGTTATTTCACTCACTTTTAAAATTCAATAAAAATATTTTTTCAGAATGATTTTCAAGTCATAAAACAAGTTGTTCTCAGCTATTTGGTTAAGAAATACAAAATTCTATGTGCAAATGTGCTGTCTTTTATGAGATCCTTTAATTTAAATTTATAAGATTCTCTTGTTATATAACATTAACTTCCCAGCACAAATTTAATAAAGTTAGCAGTCAACTTCTACCAGTACCATTCTAGTCTTCTCACCTTTATTAGCTATCTTTTGGAGGTATTTGGGTATTCCATCTTTGGTTGCATTTGGGTATTCAAAAGGGACTAGACCTCAGATATGAAAACTTACTGAGACCTTCTTAGGGCACTTTCTACTTTCATTGAAATCTCATTTCTGTATCAAGCAGCTACAACATGCACAGAGGTCACATCTCAGTACACCTCAGCACTCAGACTAAATCATATTGAAGGTAACTGACAGATCTTAAATATTCTAGGGAAATAGGTGATGTCTACTGATGTGTCTTATAAGACTTTGAGACTGATCTTTGATTACAAGATCTTGTCAAACCATTTTGGGCTGTCTGAGCTGGCTTGGATTTTCTCAACCCCCAACTATCTGTTCAGGTTTCCCCAAAACAGTTTCTTCCTTATCTGAAAAGCCCTTCAAGAATCTGGCCTTTCAGGAATCAACCTGGGCTCCACCCACATGCCACTTCAAGAAGATAAAAACAGCAAAGGTAGAATCAAACCTTGCACTTGGTTCATACCAGCCTAGTGACAACTGGTGTCCCCTTGCAGGCAGCTTGGCCTTCCTGGAGGCCAAATGTCTGTCTATCCCTTTACTATCAATATAGACTTTGTTTCCATACAGCATTGAGTAGCAAATTCATTAGCTACCGAATCTGTCCGACGGTTACTTTGGGAAGGAGAGAGATAATCAGACCCAGGAGGAAAGGAACTGACCTATCTCGGTTTAGAACCTCAGTTTACTCCTCATCATCTACCTCCAACAATGTGAAGACTTTTCCTATATAAGAATATATGTTCCAATGGCCATGAAGGCAGATGAACCTGGAATTGTAGAATGCTTAGAGCTTAGTCAGCTATCAAGGTCATTCATTGTATCCTGGGCTACAGCTAGCAGGGTTGATTTTTGTCTTGCCAATGTACTTTGATGACTCAGGAAGAGATGGAGAGCCATGACTTTCTGTAACTCTGCCTCACTTAAATCCAATTCACTTGCAAATCAAGACATCACCTTTAATGCCATTGATCTTTGAAAATGAAGGAAGAACAATTGCCATTCTCTTAAGAATTGTACATTACAATTTTATGTCAATAAATTTGATAACCTAAGTAAAAAGGAAAAATAACTACAAAAATATAAATTAACAGAATAACAGAAGACGAAATAAATTAAATAGTCCCATTTTAGAAAAAAGAATAGAACAAGCACTCGTAACTCGTAAGAAAAAATGTTCATGCCAGATGGATTTACATGTGAATTCTACCAAACATTTTAATAAACAATTAACTCCAGTACTATACAAAATATTTGAAAAAATATAGAAAGGACTTGTACCAAATTTCTTTTATAATACAGACATAGTACTGATTGATACCTAACCTAGGTACGATGAGAACAGAGAAAGAAAATTATACACCAATCTCTCTAATGAATATTGATGCAAAAATCATAAATAAAATATTAGCAAAGAAACTACAAAAAGTCATCAGGATAATACACCATGACCAATCATGTTTATCTCAATAGATGCAGAAAAATAATTTAATAAAATCCAAATTGCATTCCTATTAAGAACACTAGAGAGTATAGGAATAAATGGACTTTTCCTTAAAATGATCAATTAAAGTCTATTTAAAACCATCAAGAAGCATTATTTGTAATGGGGACAAGTTAGAAACATTCCCAGTAAGAGTAGGGGTAAAACAAGATTTTCTACTATCACCATTACTATTCAATATTGAATTAGAAATGTTAAATTTGTCAATAAGAGAAGAAAAAGAGATTAAAGGAATTAGAGTAGTGAATGAGATGAGGTGAGATCTTTCAAGACAGTTGTGAAAATCGAGTAAGGCTTCATCTACTTCAGAGTTCGAGTAGGCCTGAAGGACTCTGAAGTTCGAGCAAAGAGCATTGCCTTCCCCTTCTATGATATCATCTCCCTATTTCATCCAAATATGGGCAACTATGTACTTATTGGTCAAGTTCAATTTCATGGATAGATCTCGTGTTTAGAATGTAAGACTCTCAGCCAATGAGGATGAGGGTCAGTGGTGGGAGGGGGCGTTTTGCATTAGGGATTAAAGGCACTGTCCTGCCCACAGGAGGTGTTTCCTCTCTTCCATTGTCTACTCAAAGGGTGGGACGCCCTTCTAGCGAGAATGTACAATAAACTTTGCTTTTCTCTAGAGCTCTCTCTAGCTTTTTTTTTTTTTATTAAATGGTGACCTCTCACCATTTCCGTACCACACAGTAGGTAATGTGAAAAGCAAATTATCACTCTTTGAAGATGATATGATGGTACATTTAGAGAAAAGAATCAACTAAAAAATTAATAGAAACAATTCACAACTTTAGCAAAGTTTCAGGATACAAAACAAAGCTACATAAATCATCAGCATTTTTATATATTACCAATAAAGTCCAGCAGCAAGAGATACAAAGAGAAATTCCATTTAAAATAACTGTTGATAATATAAAATATTTGGGAATCTATTTGTCAAGGAAAAGTAAGGAACTATATGAACCCAATTACAAAACACTTTCCATACAAATGAAATCAAGTCTAATCAAATATCAAGTGCTCATGAGTTTATATTATTATTATTATTATTATTATTATTATATTATATTAGCTGAGCTAATATAATAAAAATGACAATAATATCTAAATTAATCTACTTATTCAGTCCCATACCAATCAAACTTCAAAGAAATTATTTTACAGCTATAGAAAAAATAATAACAAAATTCATCTGGAAGAAAAAATGGTCAAGAATTTCAAAGGAATTAATGAAAAAATGCAAATGAAGGTGGCTTAATGTGTCAGATCTAAAACTATATTATAAAGCAGCAATCATCAAAACCCTTTGGTACTGGCTAATCAGTGGAATAGGTTATGTTCATAGGACAAAATAGTCAATGACTATAGTAACACAGTGTTTGACATTCCAAAGACCCTAGATTTTGAGATAAGAACTCACTATTTGACAAAAACTACTGGGAAAATTGGAAACTAGTATGGCATAAAATAGGCACTGACCCCCCACACCTAAAACTATATACCAAGATAAGGTCAAAAAGGTTCATGATCTAGACAAAAAGAATGATATTATAAACAAATCAGAAAAACATGGGATAGTTTACCTCTCAATTCTATGGAGAAGAAAGGAATTTGTAACCAAAGAAGAACTGGAGATCATTAATGATCTCTTAAGGCTAATTACTAATTGGACAATACTCTATTAGCATATGCTTATAAAATGGCCCTTCCCACTATTCTGTGCTGGCTCAATCTTTTAGTGTATACAGATAATTGTAGGAGGGATTAGGGGGTGGAATAAGACAAACCAGGGTTACTTAGGCAGTAGACTAGGAGAAGGGAAATAGTGGAGATCCTGCATCCATTCCCTTCACTTCTACCCCTAAAAACCAAGAATAAAGACCAAAGACTTTTGCTTATCCTGACTCCGATTGATTCCAAGGCATCCAAGGTGCAAATTCGGTCTTCACAGATTTACATGTGAATTCTCCCAAATATTTAAAGAACAATTAATTACAATATTATGTAAATGACTTGGAAAAATAAGGAAAGAAGGAGTCCTGCCAAATTCCTTTCATACACAGATATGGGGCTGATACCAGATAGGATGAAAACAGAAAGAAAATTATAGGCCAATTTCCCTAATAAATATGGATTCAAAAATCTTAAATAAAATATTAGCAAAGAAATTACAGGAAGTCATCCCCAGGATAATACACCATAAGTAAGTAGGATTTATACCAGAAATGGAGAGCTAGATTCAATATTAGGAAAATTATTAGCATAATATACTATATCAATAACCAAAGTAACAAAAATCATGTGATTATCTCAATAGATGCAGAAAAGGCATTTAATAAAACCCAACACCCATTCCTATTAAAAACATTAAAGAATATAGAATAAATCGGACTTTTCCTTAAAATGATCAATAATATCTATTTAAAATCATCAGCAAGCATTATTTGTAATGTGGATAAACTAGAACCATTTCCAATAAAATCAGAGGTAAAACAAGATTTTCTATTATCAACATTACTATTCAATATTGTATTAGAAATGTTAGCTTTGGCAATAAAAGAAGAAAAAGAAATTAAAGGTATTAGGGTAGATAATGAGGAAACCAAATTATTATTCTTTGCAGATGATATAATGATATACTTTGAGAATCCTAGAAAATCAACTAAAAAAACTAATAAAAACAATTCACAACTTTAGCAAAGTTACAGGATACAAAATAAATCCACATAAATCATCAATATTTTTATGTTACCAAGAAAGTCAAAAGCAAGTGATACAAAGAAAAATTCCATTTAAAATAACTGTAGATAATATAAAATATTTTGGAGTCTACCTGCCAATGCAAAGTTAGGAACTATATGAACACAATTACAAAATACCTTCTACACAAAGTTAGAAAATTATCAAGTGCTCATGGCTAGGACAAGATAATATAATAAAAATTACAATGCTATCTAAATTAACCTATTTTTTTTTAAGACAATTGCAGTTAAGTAACTTGCCCAAGGTCACAATTAGGAAGTATTAAATGTCTTGAGGACAAATTTGAACTCAGGTCCTCCTGACTTCAGGGCTGGTTATCTATCCAGTGTGCCATCTAACTGCCCCAATTAACCCATTTATTCAGTGCCATATCAATCAAACTCCCAAGAAATTATTTTACAGAGCTAGAAAAAATAATGACAAAGTTTATCTGGAAGAACAAAGGTGAAGAATTTCAAGGGAATTAAAAATAATAATAATAATAAAAAATGCAAGTTAATGTGGCCTAGTTGTGCCAGACTTAAAACTGTATTATAAAGGAGTGTCATCAAAATCATTTGGTACTTCCTAAGAAATAGAGTAGTCAATCAGTGTAATAAGTTAGGTTTACAAGGCACAATAGTCAATGACTATAGTAATCTAGTGTTTGATTGCTATAGTAATCTAGACCCCAGCTTCTGGGATAAGAACTATTTGACAAAAATTGCTGGGAAAATTGGAAAATAGTATGCCAGAAAAAAGGCATTGACTTACACCTAACAATGTATACCATGTTAAGGCCAAAATGGGTAAATGATTTAGACAAAAGAGTAATATTATAAGCAAATTAGAACAACCAAGGATAGTATACTTCTCAGATCTCTGGAGAAGAAAGGAATTTGTGGCCAAAGAAAAAGTGGAGTACATTGTTGAACATAAAATGTATAATTTTGATTATATTGAGTTAAAAATTTTTTGTACAAACAAAACTAATGCAGACAATATTAGAACGGAAGCAATAAACTGAAAAAAAATATTCAAGGCTTCTGATAAAGACCTCATTTCTAAAATATAAAGAAAATTGACTCAAATTTATAAGAATTCAAGCTATTCTCCAATTGATAAATGGTCAAAGGATGTGGACAATTTTAAAATGAAATTGAAACCATTTCTAGTCATATGAAAAGGGCTCTAAATCACTATTGATTAGAGAACTATAAATTAAAACAACTCTGAAGTATCACTACACACCTCTCAGATTGGCTAATATGAAAGGAAAAGATAATGATGAATGTTGGAGGGGACTGGGACATTAAAACATTTTTTGGTGAGTTCTGAACTGATTCAAATATTCTGGAGAAAAATTTGGGTCTATATCCAAAGGGTTATCAAACTGTGCATATCTTTTGATCCGGCAATGTCTCTTCTGGGGTTATATTCCAAAGATATCATAAAGGATGGAAAGGGACTCACATGTACAAAAATGTTTGTGGCAGCCCTTTTTTAGTGGCAAGAAACTGGAAACTGAGTGGATGCCCATCAATTGGAGAATGGCTGAATAAGTTATAGTATATGAATGTTATGAAATATTATTGGCTTTATAAGAAATGATTAGCAGGATGACTTCAGAGAAACCTGGAAGGACTTACATGAACGGATGCTGAGTGAAGTGAGTAGAACCAGGAGATCATTGTATAAGGCAATAGCAAGATTATACAAGGATCAATTCTGATGGAGATGGCTCTTTTCAACAGTGAGATAATTTAGGCTAGTAGCAATGATCTTATGATGAAGAGAGCCATTTGCACCCTGAAAGAGAACTGTGGGAACTGAGTGTGGATCACAACATAGTATTTTTGTTGTTATTTGCTTGTATTTTGTTCATTTTTTTTTCCTTTTTGGTGTGATTTTTCTTGTGCAGCAAGATAATTGTGAAAATCTGTACAGAAGAATTGTACATGTTTAACATATATTGGATCACTTGCCAACTAGGGGTAAAGCTGGGGAGAAGGAAGGGAAAAAATATTTGGTGTTACAAGAGTAAATGGTGAAAATTATTTACGTATATGTTTGAAAATAAAAAGCTTTAAAAATAAAAAAGAAAAGAAAATGATATTTTCACTGCATTATTCTAATATTCAAGAACCTCCAAAGATTCTACATTAAATACAGAACAAGATTCAAATACCTTTGAATGGAGTTTAACATTATTCTCTACTGAGCCTGATCTCAAGCTATCTATGAATCTAGGTGGCACAGTAAATAAAACAACAGGTCTAGACTTAAGATCTGAATACAAATTCAACTTCAGGCATTTAATAACTATGTGAGGTTAAGTCATTTATTTTCTTTCTGTAAAATGGTGATAATAATAGCATCTACCTATCAAGGTCAATTATATGAGGAAATAATGAAACCATATTTGCAAAAAACTTTACAAATCTTTAAGCACTATATAGGTGCTACTTATTAGATATTATTTTTCCTTTTGTATTTCTCACTACTAACTTCATTATAATATTACAGATAGTATAATGAAAGTCTCAGGGACATAAATTTTTAATTTTTGCCTTATTATTTCTGACTTTGGACAAGTTATGTATTTCAACGAGAAAATTTTCTCCTTTATAATATGACACCATTTTGTAATAAAAATTTAAAATCACTTACATGTATTTTACAGTGTCATTATAGAACTCAGCATATATAGTTTTTCTTATATCTTAATATATGATATCTTATATCCTATATCTTATTTTTCTTATATCTTTTACAATATCATGAATATATTTTAATTAGGACAGATGACATTTCTTTAAGAATCCTTTGTATGGTTCTTTCAGCAATGTTCTAAGCATGTTTTAATAAGTACACTACTAGATATATTACTAAAGTTACACTTTATAAGAAATGTACTGTGTGGTAATTGGAAAGATTAGAAAAGTATTATAATTTTATTTCCTCCAAAGTATCCCAATTGTCACAAATGATCCATTAAAAAGTGATCCAAAAGAGAAATTCTAGGAAAGGACTTTTTAAATTCTTCTTATTTCTTACTTTTACCCTCATCAAGGATATACTTAATTTTATATTGACGAATTGCATAAAGATTTTATGTAGATAAGAAGATAGGCATATATATATGTACAATAAGTAGAGTATCAAAAGTGGTTTTCAAGGGTGTGTTTATCATTTGTTAATAATGAAAATTTATTTCATTCAGCTGAACAAAATGCTTCCTTGCAGGTGCTTTTGCACAAAAGTATCTCACATCCATTGTTAGAATCATTCACAATAAGGGATAGCTAGGTGGCCCAGTGGATAGAGCATCAGCCTTGAATTCAGGAAGACAAGAGTTCAAATCTGGTCTCAGACACTTAACATTTCCTAGCTGTGTGACCCTGGCCAAGTCACTTAACCCCAGCCTCAGGGGGGAAAAAATCATTCAAAATATCTCTAAAGATATGTCATTAATTATCTAGTTCAAAGACCCTTTACTCATAAAGTTCAAGTGAGACTTTGGTCTCTGTAATAGAGGAGATATATAAAACAGAATTCAATTTAAAATGGGTTCAGTCTCTGTGCATAGTGTAGTATTCCAGGTTCTTTTATTTACAGATTACATATTATTTATTGCATCATGCATCCAAATATTGCAGAGCCTCCCAGAAGAGATTGGTAAACACTCCAAAGTACTTGGCCTAACCATCCACACAAGAAAAATCAAGTAGAAGAAGAATATTTATTACATCAAAATTCCCTGAAATGTATATCCAGTTTTTTGTTTAATAATGATTTTGTGAGTTGTCACTGTTTTAAAAAATATTTTTCCTTTATTTGCTTTCTAGGTTATTTTTAAAATAATGGTTTGTATTCTTTACTTTATCTTTTTAATGTTTTAATATGTTTTAATTTTTCATGAGTTCTGTACTCCATTCTTTTTTAAGTCCATTATTGTCTAAAGTTTTCCATTTTTTTGTCCTAAACTATTTTTTTTCTATATTAAAAAAAAACAAAACAAAACGCTCAACCTTCATTTTTAGATCTTGCTTTCTTTTATCTTGTCTTGGAGTAGTTGTAGTCAATTCTTTAATCTGAGCCTCTAGTACCTTTGGAGTGTTTCTTTTTCTTATGGATTCATTTTAAACTTCTCTTAAGCTATTAAATTTCTTAACATCATTTACTATATTCATATCTAATTTTTCTTTTTTATATATTTTATTATATCTTCTTTTGTTGATTCATAATTCTAACCTTGTTTTTGAATTAAGGTTTTATATCAAAATGTCCTCTTCTGTTCTCTTGGATAGAGTAGACAGGCTTTGATTGGTCCTGTCACTTTTATACACAGATATTGATGTTCTAGATGGAAATTGAACCCATCTACTTTTTCAATACCTAGGTGCTGGCTACTTGCATCCCATTGCTGAAGCTAGTTTATTTGAGACTAGGCTTTCTTCAAAATTTCCTTGTACAGGACTTCCGGCCAAGATGGCGGCGTGGAGGCAGACAGCTGCTTGAGCTCCTCGTTTTCTCTCAGAACTTACTTCATGACAAGCCTCTGACTTAATGCTTGACCCAGAAAGAAATCCACAAATAATCATCAAGAGAAGACATCCTTGAAAGTCGCCAGAAAAGGTCTGTGTTTGCTTGGGAGAGGGTCAATCAGACTGGGAGCAGACTGAGGGCAGACAGCCAGAGCAAGACAGGCAGCTCACACAGCTCAGACCTGAGGGGGAGGGGTGTGATCTCTGCCGTTTCTGTGAAAGGGCTTTTGCCCCTGTGTGGATGCTCTGTCTTGCAGCAAGGAGCAGCGGAGAGGGTGTAAACACCGCAGGTGAAGATTAAAACCCCAGAAAGCCAGCATCTCTCAGAGCCTGGCCACCCCCAACCCCCACCTGGACTGACTCGGTGCATTCTCGGAGCCTCAGAGCGCAGACTCAGTACAGTCATTGCTGTTCTGTTAGTGCCTCTCTGCTGCCCTACCCCCAGTCTGTAGAGGAAGCCCATTAATACCATCCAACCCCATCCCCCGCAAAACAGACCAATTGTTTCTCTTGTCAGTTTGTTTTCTTTGATTCCTACTCTGACAAAATGAACAAAAAATTCAAAAGGGCTCTAACCATTGACAGTTTCTGTGTGGAGAGGCAGCAGACTTCAAATGCTGAGGAGACTAGGAACAGACTGTCCCCAGATGTATCCCCTGGGAGGGATATAAGCTGCTCCTCAATACAAAAGAACCTCATGGAGGAAATCAAAAAGGCTCTCACAAGAGAGCTGGAAGAGAAATGGGAAAAGGAAAGGGAAGCTTGGCAAGAGAGCCTGGAGAAGTCATCCCATGCATTCAAAGACAGAGTGGATAAAGAAATCAAATCATTGAGAAACAAGATTAGTGAGCTGGAAAAGGTAAACAACTCCAAGGAAAACAGGATTAGTGAGCTGGAAAAAGAAATCAGCTCTCTAAAAAATAAAATGGATAAAATGGAAAAAAATTCCATATAAGATAAAAACTCAATTGGACAATTACAAAAAGATATAAAAAAAGTGAGTGAAGAAAATACATCATTGAAAATTAGACTGGAACAAGTAGAAATGAATGACTCAAGGAGAAACCAAGAGGGAGTCAAGCAAAACCAGAGAAATGAAACAATTGAAAAGACTGTCAAGTACCTTACCAGAAAGACAACAGACCTGGAAAACAGATCCAGGAGGACAATTTGAGAATAATCGGACTCCCTGAAAAATGGGAGGAAAAAAAGAGCTTGGACACCATTTTTGAGGAAATTATCAAAGAGAACTGCCCAGACGTTTTGGAAACAGAGGGTAAAATAGACATTGAAAAAATTCATCGATCACCGACTGAAAGGGACCCTAAAATCAAAATGCCAAGAAATATAGTAGCCAAGTTCAAGAACCATCAGACAAAGGAAAAGCTATTGGAAGCTGCTAGAAAAAAACAATTCAGATATGGAGGATCCACAATAAGGATAACCCAGGATCTAGCAGTGTCCACATTAAAAGAACGCAGGGCCTGGAACATGATATTCTGAAAGGCTAAGGAACTTGGTATGCAGCCAAGAATAACTTACCCAGCAAGAATGAGCATCGTTTTCCAGGGAAGAAGATGGACATTTAACGAAATAAATGAATTCCATCTATTTTTGATGAAAAAACCAGACCTACATAAAAGGTTTGATCTTCAAATACAGAACTCAAGAGATTTCTAAAAAGGTAAAAAGAAATCTTGAGAACTGTACTTCTGCCAAAAAATTATGTAAAGAACATATGTACAATTTGTCTTAGAAACTAGAGGTGGAAAGGAGATTATATCATAAAAAAGTATAAAGTGGTCGTACTACATCTCATGAAGAGGCAAAGGTAACCTATTATATCTGAGAGAAAGAAAGGAGGGAGATGAACATAGTGTGTATCAATAGACATATTCGATTTATGGTGAAACTTCTTCTACTTCATTGAAAAGTGAAAGGGAAGGAGTAAGCTAAGGGGAAGGGAATACAGTAATTTCGAGGAAAAGGGGTAAAATAAGGGGAGGATCTTTAAGGTGGGAGAGGGATCCTAAAAAGGGAGGGCTGTGAAAAGCAAGTGGTGTTCACCAGTTTAATACTGGATAGGAGGGTAAAAGGGAAGGAAAGGGGAAAAGCATAAGCAGGGCTTAATAGGATGGCAAGCAATATAGAATTAGTCCTTCTAACCATAAATGTGAATGGGGCAAACTGCATCATAAAGAGGAAGCAGTTAGCAGACTGGATTAAAAGTCAGAATCCTACTATATGTTGTTTACAGGAAACACACCTGAAACAGGGTGAGACATTCAAACTAAAAGTAAAAGGGTGGAGCATAATCTATTATGCTTCAGGAAAAACCAAAAAAGCAGGAGTAGCCATCCTCATCTCAGATCAAGCAAAAACAAAAATTGATCTAATTAAAAGAGATAAGGAAGGGCATTATATCCTGCTAAAGGGAAGCATCAATAGTGAAGCAGTATCAATATTAAACATGTATGCACCAAGTGGTGCAGTATCTAAATTCTTAAAAGAGCAATTAAGAGAGCTGCAAGAGGAAATAGATAGCAAAACTATAATAGCGGGAGATCTCAACCTTGCACTCTCAGAATTAGATAAATCAAACCACAAAATAAATAAGAAAAAAGTCAAAGAGGTAAATAGAATACTAGAAAAGTTTGATATGATAGATCTTTGGCGAAAGCTAAATGGAGACAGAAAGGAATATACTTTCTTCTCAGCAGTTCATGGAACCTATACAAAAATTGATCATATACTAGGGCATAAAAACCTCAAAATCAAATGCAGTAAGGCAGAAATAGTAAATGCATCCTTTTCAGACCATAATGCAATCAAAATAACATTTAATAAAAAGCTAGGGGAAAATAGACCAAAAAATAATTGGAAACTAAATAATCTTATACTAAAGAATGATTGGGTAAAACAGCAAATCATAGACATAATTAATAACTTCACCCAAGAAAATGACAATAATGAGACATCATACCAAAATGTGTGGGATACAGCCAAAGCAGTAATAAGGGGAAGTTTTATATCTCTACAGGCCTACTTGCATAAAATAGAGAAAGAGAGGGCCAACAAATTGGGCTTACAACTCAAATTGCTAGAAAAGGAACAAATTAAAAACCCCCAGACAAACACAAAACTTGAAATTCAAAAAATAAAAGGTGAGATTAATAAAATTGAAAGTAAAAAAATTATTGAATTAATTAATAAAACTAAGAGTTGGTTTTATGAAAAAACCAACAAAATAGACAAACCCTTAGTAAACCTGATTAAAAAAAGGAAAGAGAAAAAGCAAATTGATAGTCTTGAAAATGAAAAGGGTGAACTCACCACTAATGAAGAGGAAATTAGAACAATAGTTAGGAGAGCTACTTTGCTCAACTTTTATGCTGATAAATCTCGATAACTTAAATGAAATGGAAGAATACCTGTCAAAAATATAGCTTGCCCAGATTAACAGAGGAAGAAGTAAGTAGTCTAAATCAGTCCCATCTCAGAAAAAGAAGATAGACCAAGCTATTAACCAACTTCCTAACAAAAAGTCCCCAGGACCAGAGCCAAGAAAGAGATCCAAGGAATTAGAGTAGGAAATGAAGAAGATCAAATTGTCACTTTTCGCAGATGACAGTGATGGTATAACTTAGAGAACCCCAAAGACTCTGCTAAAAAGCTATTAGAAATAATTCAGAATTTTAGCAAAGTCTCAGGATACAAAATAAATCCACATAAATCCTCAGGATTTTTATACATTACCAACACAATCCAACAGCAAGAGATACAAAGAGAAATTCCATTCAAAATAACAGTCGATAGTATAAAATATTTGGGAATATATCTACCAAAGGAGAGTCAGGAATTATATGAGCAAAATTACAAAGCACTTGCCACAAAAATAAAGTCAGATTTAAATAATTGGAAAGACATTCAGTGTTCTTGGATAGGCCGAGCGAATATAATAAAGATGACAATACTCCCCAAACTAATCTATTTATTTAGTGCTATACCAATCAGACTCCCAAGAAACTATTTTAATGACCTAGAAAAAATAACAACAAAATTCATATGGAAGAATAAATGGTCAAGAATTGCAAGGGAACTAATGAAAAAAAATCAGAGGAAGGTGGTCTAAGTGTACCTGATCTAAAGCTATATTATAAAGCAACAGTCACCAAAACCATTTGGTATTGGCTAAGAAATAGACTAGTTGATCAGTGGCATAGGTTAGGTTCACAGGGCAAGATAGTGAATAAAAATAGCAATCTAATCTTTGACAAACCCAAAGATCTCAAATTTTGGGATAAGAATTCATTATTTGACAAAAACTGCTGGGAAAACTGGAAATTAGTATGGCAGAAACTAGGCATGGACCCACATTTAACACCACATACTAAGATATGATCAAAATGGGTCCAGATTTAGGCATAAAGAATGAAATCATAAATAAATTGGAGGAACATGGGATGGTTTACCTCTCAGACTTGTGGAGGAGGAAGGAGTTTGTGTCCAAGGGAGAACTAGAGACCATTATTGATCACAAAATAGAACATTTTGATTACACCAAATTAAAAAGTTTCTGCACAAACAAAACTAATGCAAAGAAGATTAGAAGGGAAGTAACAAATTGGGAAAAAATTTTTACAGTTAAAGGTTCTGATAAAGGCCTCATCTCCAAAATATACAGAGAATTGACTTTAATTTATAAGAAATCAAGCCATTCTCCAATTGATAAATGGTCAAAGGATATGAACAGACAATTTTCAGATGATGAAATTAAAACTATTTCCACTCATATGAAAGAGTGTTCCAAATCACTATTGATCAGAGAAATGCAAATTAAGACAACTCTGAGGTATCATTACACACCTGTCAAATTGGCTAAGATGACAGGAACAAATAACAATGAATGTTGGAGGGGCTGGGACACTGATGCATTGTTGGTGGAGTTGTGAAAGAATCCAACCATTCTGGAGAGCAATCTGGAATTATGCCCAAAAAGTTATCAAAATGTGCATACCCTTTGACCCAGCCATACTACTACTGGGCTTATACCCCAAGGAACTACTAAAGAAGGGAAAGGGACCTGTATGTGCCAAAATGTTTGTGGCAGCCCTTTTCATAGTGGCTAGAAGCTGGAAGATGAATGGATGTCCATCAATTGGAGAATGGTTGGGTAAACTATGGTATATGAATGTTATGGAATATTATTGTTCTATAAGAAATGATCAACAGGAGAAATACAGAGAGGCTTGGAGAGACTTACATCAACTGATGCTGAATGAAACGAGCAGAATCATTATACACTTCAACAATGATACTGTACGAGGATGTATGCTGATGGAAGTGGATTTCTTCAACATAGAGAAGAGCTAATCCAATTCCAATTGATTAATGATGGACAGAACCAGCTACATCCAGAAAAGGAACACTGGGAAATGAATGTAAACTGTTATTTTTACCTTCTGAATCCAATTCTTCCTGTGCAACAAAAAATTCGGTTCTACACACATAAATTGTATCTAGAATATACTGTAATATATTTAACATATATAAGACTGCTTGCCATGTGGGGGAGGGGGTTGGGGGAGGAAGGGAAAAAATCTGAATAGAAGTAAGTGCAAGGGATAATGTTGTAAAAAATTACCCATGCATATGTACTGTCAAAAAATGTTATAATTATAAAATAAAATAAAAATTAAAAAAAAATTTCCTTGTACATTCTCACTCTGAGCTTCTTAAGGTTTCAAGCTCTAGTTACATGAAGTTAGTTTCAAGCTTTCCCTGGTATATCCCTCTCTGAGCATGGACAACCTTCCCACAGTACTCTTATGAAGTCATGGGTTAGATAGAGAAAATTACTGGTCTTTCTCTTTTGTCTTATTGATCATCATTACATCAATCTTTGTGGAATGCTTGTGATACTTCACTTCCTCTAAGACTTTTGATATATCTTGTTTGAACTGAAAGTTTTAGCTAACATTCCATTCTTTTATCTCTACTAGTAAATAGCAATCTTATATAGGCTTGTATATATTTCATTTTATCTCAGTATGACTAGCACATCATTATGTGCATAGGAGGAATTCAATAAATATTTGTTGAGTGAATAATTAATTTGTAAGACAAAAACATAATGAAGTCTTAATTTACCTAAGAGTAATCATCCAGACTCCTTATTTCTTCTTTTCATAAATACTTCTTGTCCTTTGATCATATCATTAACATTTCCAAAGGCAGACATGGGTGAAAATTTAAATCAATATTGTTGTTAATGAGAAGAATTTGTGCAAGATGAGTGGGAGAAGATGTTCAAAAGTAATGGCTAAAGGGAGGTTTCCTATGATCTGTAGAGCTTACAAGTCTTAAGGAGTCTCCTTTTCATTAACATGAAAATGAATAATTACCTATATTCTGTTAATAAATATTGCTGCATTGCCAATATGAAAATGATCTTACAGTCTCTAAGAATATAACATAATTTTGATTCTCATTTTTACTGTCCTTATAGTTCGATAACTCTCCCCAGTCTGAGTATATTAATGACATTGGACAAACAAGGACTAGAAAATGCAGCTGGCCAGAGGTTTATATACTAAAAGTACATTAAGGTAGCAGCTTTCTATTTGTACAGAACTGACTATTGAACTGGCTTTGTTTTTGTTTGTTTATACTTCTTTGATTTTATATAATCTGATTTAGCATCTCTTAGTTGTAAACACTTTTGGGGGGCTCTTCCTTCCCTCCCCCCAAATAATCATCAATTATGATGAATATGATGTCAAGTTTGGTGACATTTCCCCTATAAAAGACCTACTCATACTATTAATCCTACTAACTCTTTTTAGAAGGCTAAATCCCTTTTATTAGGGGTAGGCCACCACTCCATTGCTTAATCCGCCATTTACCACACCTTCATAGAGTATTTCCCCTTAATGGCCTCTTCCTTCTAGTTAATTAGGAGTTCCTAGGAAATTTAGCTATTTGTCCTTTGTGAATTGAAAAAAAAAATGAATTCTTTGAGGAAAACCCTTATGGATTGAATCCTCTTTTAGTAGCATAATAAATTTTTGTCTCTTGATTTGCAGAAGGTCTGTCTACAAATTTTTCTGAGACCATCCATGATCCCAAAATACTTTTGGAATCCAGCATTCCTGAATGCTTTCCTCTCCATTTTACAAATAATAGGAACAAATCTACACATGAAGTCAAGGAGAATTGGATTTCCCTCCTGTCTTTCATACTTACCAGTTAGTTAAGAGATCCTGAGAAACATAATATCTCTGAAGATCAAGTCACTTAAATTCTCTTGGTATTAGTTTTCTCCTTATTAATTAAAGGAGAATAAAATGTGTAGTTCCTATAGTTCAAAAGAGATTATTCAAAATACTTTGTAAACTTTAAAGTACTTTTCAAGTATAAGTAGTCTTCTTTTTCACTTCCTTGTTTTCCCTCTTAGATGCTGCCTATTGTATTATCTGCTTTTGTCTTCCCGTCTTTATAGTCCTCCTTCCCAGAAGCCTAGAGTGGCAAAGATTTTTATGGCTTTATCCTAACTATTGGAAGGGAAATGGAGAATAATTCTCCTTACTTCTGCTACCTCCTATTCTAATTCAAGCTCTAGATGTCAGCTGTAGCAAATTTTATCTTTTTTTTTTTTTTTTTTTTTTTTTTAATGTTTGTTTGTTTTTTCAATTCAATCAAGTTTTTTAATGGATCACCAAACAGGACTCAGACCTATGAGATGTTCTGGTACTCAGAGAGACTAGTCAAGATTATTTGTAGACTGAATTTATATTTTTTATTTGGGAAAATAAAAATATGTTTTCTAAGAGGATTTCTAAATGTTTACCTATAATAGATCCCTGTTTCATGAGTAGGCCATCTCCAAGAACTTTAATTAAAAAGTAAGTTAACTAATTAACTAAATAAATAAAATATTTTTCTTCAAAATGAAGTCCCAGAATTTTTATGAGTATTATATGAACACATTGCTTATTTTCACATGAAGCATACTCTTTATATCTTCCAGCACCCATATATATGATTTTGCAATGCATCATTCAGCATTACTAAAATGTGTGCAAGCATTAGACAGGAAAAGTAATTATAATTGAATGTAGATTGCAATAAATGGAGAGGAAAAGGCAAATAATTTTGAGTATATAAACAGATACTAACAGGAGATGTTTACTTAATTTTATCTAGGCAATATTGCTGGGAATTAAAACTTTAATGAATGTAATTACTTGAGCACAAGCAAAAGAATATTAAAGCCAAACATAATTTTTCATTATGCTACAGGTTTAAAATTGGTTCCCTTCTTCATTTTGCTGTACATTTAAGAAAATTGTCAGTAAATACATTTTCATTATTGTTGTTATTATTATTATTATTCAGTTTGTAAGTAAATAACCTATACACGAATATAACATAATTAGGAAAAAATGTAAGTAGCTTGAAAGCTACCACAAGCTTCTCTTACATACTAATATTTTATGATACTTGGCAAAACTAGTACTTTGGACTTCTAAATAAACACCAAGATTTCATTTTAATCTATTTCAAAGTCATTTGTTTAGTATTTCAAAAAAATACATAAAAATGTGTAATTAATAGTGATATATTCCACTGGTTTCTGAAACCACAGAAAACAGAACAAATAGCCACTCAAAGGTATCGTCTTTCTTAACACATTTAAAGAAATCATATACAGTATTACACTAAAAATGTAAAAGTATCCACTTCAAGTAGAATTATATGTAACTGAGGTATAAAAATGAATATATTTCTAAACTATTAATTGATCATAGAATTTTGAGCTAGAATAGGTTTCAAAAGTCATTTAGCCCTCAAATCAGAAGCATAGTAAATAACCCTTAGACAAGTGTTTATCTGAAGAAATTTCCTAGAATTGTCTTGGTTTGAACATATCTGGAATATTTTGATCAGTTCTGAGCACTATATTTTATGATGGTGTCTGATAGGTAAAGAAGAAATGAAGAAATGTAATCAGAAATGTGAAAGTTATGTGGGTCCCTTTAATATTCCTTTCTGATTCCCAACCCCCATGACTGAACCTTTGATTCACAAATCCTGGTCAAAAGCACCCTTTTGAATTCCAATGGGAGATATCCAGGCTCTCCCAGCCCCCATCGTATCTGAGCCAACTAGGGCTATCCCAGCCTCCATTCTAATGATCTGTTCAGGTTTCCCAACCCCACCCCAAGCACAAACAGTTTCCTCCTTATCTAAAAACCCATTGAATTCTATTCAAATTCTAACCATAGCTGAAGCTAAAGCCAGAAGCCAAACTGGGACTCCACTCACAAGCCCCTTCAGATTATCAAAAGCATCCATATTATAAAAAGGGCAAAACTGGAGTCCACTCTTTGCAGAGATCCCAAACATGGCATCCTTATGCTGGTCATGTCAAGGATTTTTGCCCATCAGAACCAACCCTGGCTTTAATGTCTTTCTACCTTTTAGCTTTACTTCCAAACCCCTTAATAAACCTCTTTTATCAATCTAGGTTTTTGGGTCTGTAAATTCCTTTACAGGGGACTCTTGCACCACTACTAGACCTCACTTAAATCTCTATCTTTTCACAGAATCCAAAGGGGTTGCAGGGTAGCTCTATTTGACTCCCTGTACCCCGACCTGCCACTAGATCTCAATTAAACCTAATTTCATTTAGATACTCCTTACCAAGTTCTCATCAAAAGTACTAGTCACTATGCTTAGGAATGTGAATTTCAGTTGAGGAAACAAGGGCTATTTAGCCTGGAGGAAAGAAGTCTTAAACAAGTGTATAGTGGATATCTTCTATACTTGGAAAAAAGGATTTAGAAACTTTTTTTTCCTATTTGGACAAAAGGGCAGAAAAAAGAGAAATAGATACAAACTTCAAAGAGACAAATTTACATTTGAAGATAATAATTGGAGTTTAGCTATCAGAGCTATTCAAAAGTGAAATAGGCTAGATATATATGAAGATTGTGTTGGCCCCTCTTCTGGCTATAATTTACTATTTGAATTGTTTTGCACACTACTTAGTCCTTTCAACAGAATTTATACCAGATGAAATTATTTCTATCCATGGTTTGGGTAAATCATCTTATTTATCTTATTGAAACTGACTGAATTATATGGCAATCAGACAGTAAGCTCTAGGTGAACAATTAAAAGTTCATTTTATTGAATGTTTTTCTATTGAACATTAAATATGTAAAACTTTTCAGCCATAAGGTCAATTATAGATTTGGTCATCACAGTGTTACAGAAGTATATTATGTCATTAAATGTTTTAAATATTTAAAAATTATGTTTGTGGTCTAAATTAATTTATATTGCTATTTATTGTTTTTGATGATAAAAACCTTTATTTGAATAGCATATTTTACTTTTCAAGGTGTCCTAACCAAGAAGTATTGTAAGAAGAGGATGAGGTAATTCAATTTAACTGAATTCAATTAAAAACATTTAATAAACACTATAATTTACAAAGCACTGAGAAAAGAAAGACAGGAGCAAATATATTCACTGTTGCTGAAAGTGCTTATATTTTCCTGGGGGAATAAAATATGTACATAATAAGAAAGCACACATTATATACAAAGCAAAACAAAACAATTTCAAAGTAAAGAGGATGAGTATGATATAAGGCAACATACATGTAAAGGCATAATGTCAGATTCAAATTACATACATAGAAAATGGCTATATCAGCTCAGAACAGAGAGGGCATTAAGAGGACTGATGTGAAACACACTTTGGAAGGAGAATGTGTAAAGGGATGGAATTCTTGAATCTAACACAGCAGAGTACTTAAGGCTAATTACCTACTCAATATGAGATAATGGTTTTATAAGCATATATTTAGATGAGATGGTAATGTGATGGCTCTCCTCACCATTGGTGCTTGCTGAATGTGTGGTGGTGAAATAATCATAGGCAAGGATTGGAGGGCTGAGGGAGAGAGATCAGAGTCAATCTGCCACAGCAGGCTTAGCAGGGAAGACTTCAGGCTCCAAACTTGATAGACCAGGATCTATCTTTAAAGAGCTGTATGACAGCTTGCCTGTCTCTTTCACTTCTCCTCCTAAAGACCAAGGACTTTGATCCTGACTCTGACTGATCCTGAGGCCCTCCAGAGAGCTACCCTGGACATTATAAGAATGGGTCATGATAAGATTTGTGTTTTAGGAATACTGATTTGGCAGCTATTTGAAAGATGTATTGGAATAGACTACAAACAGGAAAAACACTTTAGGAGACCAATGCAATAGTATAGCTAGGGCATGATGATGATATAAATTAGGATGGAAACTTCATGAGTAAAAAAAAAAAAAAGGAATAGATGGAGAGGTATGAAAGCAGACTAGATAAGAGAGCAACTGATTGCATATGAGAATTGAGGGAAAATAAGTTCGGAATGGATTTCAGATATGAGTGATTGGAAATAGGATGATACCATCAAATAGAAATGGGTAAATTTGGAGAAAAAAGAAAAAGGATGGCTTTGAGAGAAGTTGTCCAATAATATAAGTGAAACTACTTTGAAACAGTTCACCAGTATCTACCAAGTATGCTAAACCATGTAGCCATATGCTTTTCTCCCCATCTTCTCTTTTCTACCAGATCACAAAATGCTTAAGGACAGAGTCATTTCAGTGTTCAAAAATAGTGTTATTCCTTATGTGGAGCAGACACATAATAAATGTTTATTGAATTGTTCAATAGCAAATGCAATTACAAACTCTCATTCCCCTCCTCCTGTGGGATTCTTTAACAGGTCTCTCCTTTGCTTTGTACTTTTCTCCTCCCATTCATGGTGGGTCCCAGGCATTCACTTCCATATGGAGCTTTTTCTCCCATTGTGAACTATTTGTGGATGCTTTCCCATAGGTGGCTTTACTCCAAGACCTAGCTACTGATATGTTCAACAGTAGATAAGTGGATTTAATTCCCACTGTCAGCTTGGCTCCAAATCAGTTTCACTTAGCTCAAAGTGGAAACACAGGCTAAGAGTTACAACAATATACCCGCATTCAAGTCTCTTCTTCATCACTAATTAATTGAGCTTAGACATTTCTCCCTGAGCTCTGTAAAGTGGAAGATTTGAATTTAATTTATGTTCAAATAGAAACAGATAATTATTTCTCTCTATTTTCCTCTAACAATTGTGCCCAGAACTGGCCCTATAAGCAGGAAATTTCTGGAGGTTATAAATTTAATTTTAATGGGATAGGACTTCTAAATTATTGCAGCCACTAATAAGCTTTTTTGTTGAAGTATGGGGTTGAGAAGAATGAAGCTGAAGGAGGGCAGCAAGAAGGCTACCAAAGGTGAGAATGCTAAAGGGTATGACAACTAGAATGATAAAAATAACTTTAAAAGCATTTCTTTTTCACTTTCCATAACTAACTGTCCATAATAAGGTTATAAGAAATCTCTCAGCCTTGTTAAATAGCAAAGAAAGTCTGGCACAGGTAGCAGAGGCTACCAAAGAAACTTTCCAAAATGATCAGATTTTAGAAGAGCCCCTGACCTGAGTGACCTTCCTCTCCCAAGCAGTCCCCTCCTTTCCAGCAGAAATCTAGAGCCCATTATTTTATTCTTTTTCTTTAATCTCTTACTCCTGTACTTTAGGATCTTCTCCAATCCTTCTGGATCCTTCAGTTCTCTAGTCCCCTGATAGTTACAACTTTTTATTTTTAAATCCTCCTCTCAGCTATTTCACTGTACTAAAGTTAATGACTTGCTAAGCCCTTGAATAGCATTAAAAGCACTAGCCTGTATATTGTTCTTTTAACTTTCTGGGTCTGTTCTACTTTCCAATCTTTTTTAAACAGACATTCCTCTACAAAGACTCAGCTGGGGAATTGTTCCCCACAGACTCAATCAAATTCTCACATCTATTGGACTATATGACAGTTGCTTTAATATATTTCTTTGGCCAATTTCAGCCCTTGGGTATAGATGAGCCATTCCCATTGTATCTGAACACAAAAATTAGCCTTTATTAGTATTATCAGAAATATCTGTATATTAACCTTCATGTATTTCTTAATCAAATATCTTAAAAGAACAAAATTCAAATTCCATGAAAATAATGAGGGGATAAATCTGTGAATCAAGATTATAATTTTCATGTCCATAAATGGACTCTATTCTCAGTATCTCTATACCTCTGTATTTTCTTTGAAGTTGGTCTCATGAAAGAACAAATACTAGGTTTTAAATGGCAAAAAGGTAATAAGTAAAACCAAAGCTTAAAGAAATATCAAAAGTTTACTTAACTCTTATAATTTTAAGTATTAAAAAGGCATCCAGAGTTAGAAAAGACATGGTTATTGCTTATTCTAGGTAAATCTCAAATTATATTTACGAGAGGTTTTGTGTGTGTGTGTGTGTGTGTGTGTGTGTGTGTGTGTATTTGAGAGAAAGAGACAAAGACAGAAAGAAACCAGAAGTTCAGTGGTGCATGAAAAAAAAAATTTAAAAAGGGAAAATGTATAGATTAAGCCAGATATTTCTGAAGCAATAGCTTTAGGGTTGTGCCTATTTTCCCCCCAAAACTCTCTCATTCACATTAAAAGGGTTGAGGAGGAAAGAAGAGATCTGCTATCTGGAAGGGGGAAAAATGCCTCAACTGATACTCCTTTTAGCTGGATGTTCACCTCTGAGATTATAATGTGAAAATGAGCAAAACAGTAGAGAAACTGATTTCCAATTAAATTTAACAGTAAAAAGGAGATAGTAAACTGCAGTTTATGTCATTAATATAAAGTGAATCTGGTTAGTGTTAATTAACCATATGGCTCTAGTGATTCTCAGCATTATGATAGGTGTTAGTTGGACCCAACATTGAATTAATAAGAGTCATTGAAATCAACACCAAGTGTTATTTTCCTGGAATTCATACCTGCTGTTGAATCTTGGATACATAATTAATGAAACATGTTTTAGATCAGAATGTGCAGAATACAGAATTAATGGCAGGAAGCTATTTATCTCATCAGCCTTGTTGTAAACTCATTTATCTAAGGAAAAACCAAACAAGTTTGTTATATTTGCTCACCGGAACAGTTTTATCAGTTAAAAAAAATGGAGAGAGAATAAGGGGCAAGGGTTAAGAGGATACCTATAATAAATCCCAAATGTCATTCATAAAATAATTTAATTCTACCCTCTTTTGCTAAACTTTATCTTCTTTATACTTCTGAAAGAGGAAAAGAAACATGAACATAAACACATTAGACCCAGTAATGCTAGAATAACAACTCTTTTGGAAAATGTCATCTTGGAATTTGGGACAATGTAATGTAACTGGGCTTCATTACTTCTGATGTAATTTCTTTGCTAAAAGAAAATTCTGTAAGCATTATTGTGGCACATATTCATACCTGTAATAGAACATATTATCTGCAATTTCATAGTTTTTGAAAAACTCAAAAATATGTAACATTGAAAATCAAAATTCAAGCTGCAATTTCAACAATATAGAAACTAAAACCCTTTATATGATTACAAGCTGTCATGTATTCAAAGTAATGTCAATTCAGCAGAGACTAATCAGACATTTTTTTCCATAAGTAAACTGTGAAGGTAGTACTGTGGGCTATATAGAAGACAATGGTGGTTATAGATTTTGCCTAAATTGCAAATAAATACCCAGGCATTTTGATATTATATTGATCAAAATGATTGCTTAATCTATGTCACTATAATAAAAATGTCAGAATTTGACATGTTGTAGGAGCAGCTATATTGGCAGTGGATAGAGCACCTGCCCTGAGCACAAAAAGGATCTGAGGATTTGACATGTTGCAAAGATTGGGGAATTTATTTTACCTTGGACAGTTCACACAATTTAGTAAATGTTATGATTGCAGAATACCTAAGCTCATCAAATGCAGAATTTTCTTAACAAGTTATAGTCAGTTAGATTAACACACATTTGCAGGTCAGTCACAGTGCAACAGAAACAATCTCTGACTGCTATTAACTAGTCAACCTAGAAGATTTTTGACAGAAAGAAAATCTTTCTTAACTATTAGTTCATATAGATGGCTTCTTGGCAGTAGTATCTGCCCTCTTAAATGGTTTAGAGAATCAGGAGAGAGTAGAGACATAGAACTGTATAGAGCAGGAACAACACCAATGCAATACTAGGAGTAGATAGAAATAAAAGAAATGAAAGGGAAGAACAATAATTATCAATGTCTACCTAGATACCCAACTCTTTATAATAGCATCCTCTGAATCTGTACAAAATCAAACATTATTTCTTTGTAGTTCCTTCTGCTTCCCCTTCCCATTTTTTCTCATCTTGAGATCACTCTTCTTTTATATGCGATTATGTACCATATGTTATTAAATACCTATAGTGTCCAGACTAGTTCTCTGGAGGATGTCAGGATTAGCCTTGATCTTAGTGGAGGAACGATAAAAACAGGAGAGCCATGAGGCTGGTCAAGGTCATTTCCAGTCCTCTCAGCTCTTAAATACCTCAAAATGATTACATCATTCCAGCACACTAAGTATGGGTGAACTAGAGAACCATTATCTCATCAATCACACTGCGTATATGCTAACTTTAAGCACCCTGCTATTGATATATAAATGCATCTCTTTACTGTACTTACTCCTTGCTTCAAGTAGAACACAGATGATCATGCCCTCCTTGACATCTCAGGAAGGGAGGGGAAAATAACAAAGGGAACTGGGGAGCCAAACTAGACATTGTCAGCAAGTTTCCTCAGAGCTTAAGGGTCTTTATACCTTACCCAGAGTTCCCCCACTATCTGTGTCCCTCTACAAATACCTATGGTATTTACGATTATATAACATCTTCTCAATATACCACTGACTAAAAGGATTCTTGTTAATGTACAGTATCATAAATCAGAAATACAGCTATTTTCTTGTAATTGCTGCTTTTTTTTGTTTCCATCTTTAAGCCATGCCTAAAACCAAAATGACATAACACACCTTAATTTAATTTTAGAAATCCCCCTATACAATGGCTATATTCCTCCAAACCTGCATAGTAGAATTTGTCTCTGTCTCAAATATCCTGACTTCAATTGTCAGTGATGGAAGTAAATTCCTATTTTGCACTATCCCTGTTCTGTATGAACTTTTGTAAAATATTTTCTTTCTTATAATCTAAAAATTAGAATCATCCCCAAATCATTAAAGCAAATAGAAAAAAAAATAATCATAGGGGAATCCATTCCATACAAGAGTAATAACATGGGAGGCAGAGTCAAGATGGTGGAGAGGATACACATTTCTTTCTGAGCTCTCCTACTACTCTCACACTAATTATGAAATAAAGTCTCTGAATTAGTGCTGGACTGGCAGAATCCACAAATATTGGGAGTGCAGCAAATTATCAGCAGAAGATAATCGTGAAGATCACCAGAAAAAGTCTGTTTTGGTGAAGTGGGGGAGGAGGTGGCCAGGCCAGGCACAGGCAGGGAGGCAGAGTGTGGAGGCCAGCACACCCTGAGCAGACTCAGTGTGGATTGCGGTCTCTGCTGGGTAGTACAGACTCTGGGTGGCAGAGAATCTACAGGGAGGACCCTACCACAGTGTTGGCCACTCTGTCCTGATTGCAAGCCAGTAGATCAACAGAAAAGTTATAAAATATCAACGCAGAGAGGTCCACTATTTATCCCAAAATGCTAGAAACTCCCAAGACCTGACCATGCCCACCAAGCACTGGGAGTGATTCAGCAGAGACCCAGCGCAGCCAGGGCTGCTTTGCTGCTGCCCATTGAGGAAGCTTGGAAAACCTCCGTTGCCCTAAAAGCAGATCCTAATTTTTTTTTTCAATGAGTAAAAAGACAAAGCAAACTCTAAGTACAGAAAGTTTCTATAGTGAAAGAGAAAACAGATTTCAAAACCTGAAGAGACTAAAAGCAGATTGTCTCCAGATGAAGCCCCAAAGGGTGACATAACTTGGTCACCACCACACAAGGCTCTCCTAGAAGAAATTTAAAAGGATCTTAAAAGAGAGCTAGAAGAAAAATGGGGAAATCAAAGGAAAGCTCTGCAAAAGGATTTAGAAAAGGCATATAACTCACTAAAGGATAGATTTGACAAATTGGACAAAGTAAACAACTCTCTGAAAAACAGAATATGTAAAATGGAAAAAGGTAAATAACTCCCAGGAAAACAGAACTTGTTAATTGGAAAAGATAAATAACTCTCAGGAAAATAGAATTTGTGAATTGGAAAAAGAAAATAACTCCTTAAAAATGTGAAATGGAAAAAAAAAATCTATAGAACAAAACAACTCATTTTTTAAAAATTAATTTTATAATTACAATTCTTCTTGACAGTACATATGCATGAGCAATTTTTTTACAACATTATCCCTTGCACTCATCTTTCCAAACTTTCCCCTCCCTCCCTCCACTCCCTCCCCTACATGATAGGCAATCCCATACATATTAAATGTGTTACAGTATAACCTAGATACAATATATGTGTGTAAAACCAAACTGCTTGTTGCAAACTAAGAATTGGATTCTGAAGGTAAAAGTAACCTGGGTAGAAAGACAATAGTGCAAACAGTTTACACTCAATTCCCAGTGTTCCTTCTCTGGGTGTAGCTGTTTCTGTCCATCATTGATCAGCTGTAACTAAACTAGATCTTCTTTATGTTGAAGATATCCACTTCAATCAGAATATATCTTCATACAATATCATTGTTGAAATGCATAGTAATCTCCTAGTTCTGCTCATTTCACTCAGCTTCAGTTCATGTAAGTCTCTCCAAGCCTCTCTGTATTAATCCTGCTGGTCATTTCTTACAGAGCAATAATGTTCCATAATATTCATATACCATAATTTACCCAACCATTCTCCAATTGATGGGCATCCATTCATTTTCCAGTTTCTAGCCACTACAAAAATAAATGCCACAAACATTTTGGCACATACAGGTCCTTTTCCCTTCTTTAGTATTTCTTTGCGATATAAGCCCAGTAGTAGCATTGTGGATCAAAAGGCATGCACAGTTTAATAACTTTTTGGGCATAGTTCCAAATTGCTCTCCAGAATGGCTAGATTCTTTTACAACTCCACCAACAATGCATTAGTGTCCCAGTTTTCCCACAGCCTCTCCAATATTAATCATTATTTTTTTCCTGTCATCTTAGCCAATCTGACAGGTGTGTAGTGGTATCTCAGAGTCATCTTAGTTTGCATTTCTCTGATCAATAGTGATTTGGAACACTCTTTCATATGAGTGGAAATAGTTTCAATTTCATCATCTGAAAATTGTTCACATCCTTTGACCATTTATTAATTGGAGAATGGTTTGACTTCTTAAAATTAGAGTCAGTTCTCTATATGTTTTGGAAATGAGGCCTTTATCAGAACCTCTAACTGTAAAAATATTTTCCAAATTTGTTACTTCCCTTCTAATCTTGTTTGCATTAATATTGTTTGGAAAGAAAGAAAGAAAGAAAGAAAGAAAGAAAGAAAGAAAGAAAGAAAGAAAGAAAGAAAGAAAGAAAGAAAGAAAGAAAGAAAGAAAGAAAGAAAGAAAGAAAGAAAGAAAGAAAGAAAGAAAGAAAGAAAGAAAGAAAGAAAGAAAGAAAGAAAGAAAGAAAGGAAGGAAGGAAGAAGGAAGGAAGGAAGGAAGGAAGGAAGGAAGAAGGAAGGAAGGAAGGAAGGAAGGAAGGAAGGAAGGAAGGAAGGAAGGAAGGAAGGAAGGAAGGAAGGAAGGAAGGAAGAAGGAAGGAAGGAAGGAAGGAAGGAAGAAAGAAAAGAAAGAAAGAAAGAAAGAAAGAAAGAAAGAAAGAAAGAAAGAAAGAAAGAAAGAAAGAAAGAAAGAAAGAAAGAAAGAAAGAAAGAAAGAAAGAAAGAAAGAAAGAAAGAAAGAAAGAAAGAAAGAAAGAAAGAAAGAAAGAAAGAAAGAAAATAGATCTAGGAAAGATAATCTAAGAATTATTGGACTCCCTGAAAGCCATGATGAAAAAAAGAGCCTAGACACTATTTTTCAGGAAATCATCAAAGATAACTGCCCTGATATCATAGAATCACAAGGTAAAAAAGCCATTGAAAGAATTCACAGAACAACTCCTGAGAGAAACCCCAAAATTAAAACTCCAAAGAATATTGTGGCTAAATCTCAGAACTATTGGACCAAGAACAAAATATTATAAGCAGCCAGAAAAATAAATAAATAAATAAATAAATACCTAGAAGCCACAATAAGGATTACTCAGGATCTAGCAGCTTCCAGATTAAAGGATCAAAGGGCCTGGAATCTGATATTCTGAAAGGCAAAGGAACTTGGAATGCAGCAAAGAGTAAACTACCCTGCTAAACTGAGCATTTTATTCCAGGGAAGAAGATGGGCATTCAATGAAACAGGTGAAATTCCATTTATTTCTGATGAAAAGACCAGAATTTGACCTCCAAATATAGGACACAAGAGAAGTATAAAAAGGTACAAAGAACTGTTGAGAACTATATTTATGTTATTGGTATACATAAAGAATGCATGTATAAGTTGATTTTACTGTTATAACATAAAAAAGGAACTAGAGGTGGAAAGGAGATTGTACCAGAAAAATGGGAAAGTGGAGATAAAGAGAAGGAAATTACATCTCATGGAGAAGCAAAGTAAACTATTATATTTGAGGGAAAGAAAGAAGAGAATGAATCTTTCATCAGATTTAGCTCAAAGAGAAAATATTAGACATATTTGGCGTACAGAGAAACTTCTCTCACCTTATTGAAAAGAGGGAGGGAAAAGATGAAAAGGGAAGGGGTAGGCTAAATAAAAGGGAATACAGAAAGAGTAGGGGAGAGGTATAAGAAAGGGAGTGAGACTCTAAAGAGGGAGGGATTCTAACAGGAGAAGGCTGCTCGAGGCAAGTGATGCTCAGAAGTTAAATACTTGGGGAGGGGAGGGGGAAAGGAATGAGAAAAGTATAATCTGGAGATAATTAGTAGTTTTAACTATAAATGTGAACAGAGTATACTCTCCCATAAAATTTAAGTGGATAGCAGACTGAATTAAAAGCCAGAATGTGGGCATTATATTGTTTACAAGAAACACATTTAAAGCAGAATGATATATACAGAGTAAAGATAAAAGGCTGGAGCAGATCTACTATGCTTCAGGTGAAGTCAAAAAAAAAGCAAGTGTAGCCATCCTGATCTCAGATCAAGCAAAAGCAGAAATTGATCTAATTAAAAGAGATAAGGAAGGAAACTACATCCTGTTAAAAGGTAGCATAGACAATGAAGCAATATCAATACTAAACATATATGCACCAAGTGGTATAGCATCTAACTTCCTAAGGGAGAAGTTAAGAGAGTTGCAAGAAGAAATAGACAGCAAAACTATAATAGTGGGAGATCTCAACCTTGCACTCTCAGAAGTAGATAAATCAAACCACAAAACAAATAAGAAAGAATGAAAGAGGTAAATAGAATATTAGAAAAATTACGTATAATAGATCTTTGGAGAAAAGTGAATGGAGACAGTGGCTCTCTTCAACAATGAGGTGATTCAAACCAATTCCAATTGTTCAGTGATGAAGAGAAGAGAGTTATATACACCCAGAGAGAGAACTATTGGAAATGAATGTGAATCACAACATAACATTTTCAATCTTTCTGTTATTTTTTGCTTACATTTTTGTTTTCCTTCTCAGTTTTTTTTTCCTTTTTCTAGATCCAATTTTTCTTGTGCAACAAGATTACTGTGTAAATATGTATTCATTTGGAACAGAAGATATTGCAAGGGTCAATATTGAAAAATTACTCATGCATATGTTTTGTAAATAAAAAGTTATAATAATAATTTTAAAAAAGAGTAATAGCATAAGTGAAGATCTTAGAATGTGAATGACCAAGATCTGATTGTTATACTAGTAGATTACAGAACACATATAAGATACAATCGATAAATAAGGCAAATAAACAAGGGTATGGAAGTTTTTTGAGGGGGCAAGATAGGAAATAAAAGACAGGGGTGAATTTAATACAGCAGGCAATAGGAGCCATTGTAGAATTATGAGCAATGGAATAGTATAAAAAAATTTTTTTTGGAAAAATGGTTTGAAAGAGACCTGCCAAGATCAGGAGCCAAGTTCTTCTCACAAACATTCCAATAATGATCTAAGATTTAATCAAACCTAAAATTAGATTAGGTCATTTTTTTTCCAGCTCAAGATCACAAATTCACTTTATAGGTATGTGAACAATAAAGAAAACAGAAGTGGGCGTCATTTACTAACTCAGTGACCAGAGCTCAGAGATTTACAAGTATTATGGAATCTCCTAGAGGGACAACCAAGAAATAACTCAACACTTAGAGCCCCAAATCTAACATTTTCCAGAGAAAATAACCTTTCCAGGCTTCAGCATGGAGTCTCATCATAACTAAACACAAGCAAACCACATCCAAGCACTAATTTAGGGCAGTAGAGTGGACACTTCCAGAATTGATATAGGATTCATCCAAGGTGAGTAATACTGGTTCTTCATAGTAGAGTGAAGAAGGTAGAGTCAGAGACCAGAACTGGAAGCCTTGGATCACAAAGAATATAAGCTGAACTCCTATGGGTAGTAGGAAGAGGTCATGGAGGAAGTATGGGATCCTAGATTTAGCTACTACCCAGAACTCCCAGTCATCTAAGCAGATCTGGAATAATGACTATGTAAATTAGCAAAAATAAATAAACAGCTATTAGTAGAATAGAGATGGCAAAACAGAAATTATAAAAGAGAATAATGCAAAAACATCTTCAAAGAAATCTTCAAAGAAAAAGAAAAACAACTAGAATTGCTAGAACAAATTATGCAATAGTTTAAAATGAATTTTTAAATGATATTGTAAAAGAAATGACAATGACAGAATAACAAATTGGAGGATTAGGAGGAGAGATTTGGGAAGAAAATAATCATTTTAGCACAGGAACTATAAAACCTTACCCAAATAACAGAATCCTGGATCAAAATGAATGCCAAGAAAATGGTTCCATCTGGAATAAGAAATATGAAAACAAAACTAAAAGTTATTTTAAAAATAGAAGAAAATATAAAGTATATTATATTTTAAAATGTTATGGAAAATAGATAAATGATAGAACTTTTGATTTGGCTTCATGAAAACAATTATCACCAAAAGCTAAGTATCAAATTCTAAGATATCACTAAGCATCTATTAAAATAAGATTCAAAATGAAAATAGAAAGAATCCACCAATCACATCCTTCAAGAAACCACACAGTAAAACCTATCAAAAACAATCAGAAATAAAAATCAGAGCTTCTGGGTCAAAGGAAAAAAATACTATAATCAACAAGAAAGGATAGAAATGGAAAGGGGGGAGGATAGACAAATGAAAGAGTAAAAAAGTTCTGTTTTTATTAGTAGAAAATAAAATAAAATTTAATTTTGAGATTAGTCCACAGTGTTGTCAGATTTAAAAAAAAAAGTCATCAGTTTTAGCAATTGAAACTTTGGCAATCACTGACAAAACTATTCCATAGAGTAGTAGAATAAGATAAAATATTTCAAAGTTGAAGAATGTATAATTGTAAGAAACTATAGGGAGCAAGTTATGTTGCTTTTTCTAAAAGTTTAAGATAGTACAAGACAGGAGAGATATATACTATAATATATTGAAGGACTATAGGAATTATTTCTCTTTTGTCTGTATCATATTGTTTTTAAGAAGCAAGGTAGACTGAAGCACATTTGTTTATAGTAGGGAAAGAGCCAACAAGAGAGAAAATCATTGGTAACTAGTAATTAATTAAAGGTGGTGGCGCATGCCCAGATCCCACTAGCAAGTGCCATAGGGAGAAGACAACTGGTTAACCTCCCCCTTACCTGATAATAGTTTCAGCTGAATTCTTGTATACAGATTCCACTAAGTCATGGAGTAACCAGACTACCATTTTCCCTCTAGTGGCAACCTTAAAAACTCTATGATTCTTTCAATCTACCCTGGACTTGAGTTTATATATACATACATATGTGTGTATAAATATATGTGCATACATGTATATATATATATATATATATGTGTGTGTGTGTGTGTGTGTGTGTGTGTGTGTGTGTGTATGTGTATCTTCTCAATAAAAGTGTGAGTCCTTTGATAATACTACATTGATTTTATTTTCATATTCATAGCACTTAGCTAATTCTTAATTTATACTAGCTATATAATAAATGTTTTAGCATGGCAATAAAAACAATAGTCTAGCAGCAGCCTGTATGAGCTATAGAGGAAGATACCTAAGATATTTTTAAAGTAATCTAGGTATTTGAGGATTGGGGGTAAGTGTAATATGCTGCAGATATAGAAATATGTATATATACAGCTAAATCAGGTATAATACTTTGCATAGGTAGTTAATGCATTTTTGTTAAATTGAATTTTATCTTGTTCATATTATATGACTTGACCCATGATACATCACAATATGTTTAAAAAAAGAGAGAGATAATGAGGTTTTGCTATATTTAAAAAGTTAACAGTAACTAACCAGAATCCAATTCAATTCAGAGGAATGAGCATATAAGCATCAATTTTGTTCATAATACCTTATAAGTTACTAATGACACAAGAGCAAAAAATATTTTAAAATTTGCATTTTACATAGGGAAGGAAGTATGATAGCTATATAAATAATTAAAAGCAAGATAATTTGAGAAGAGAGAGTACTAATAACTAAGGAGGTCAGAAAGGTCTCATTATAGGAGGTAACATTCTTAGTTGAGCAATGAAAGAATCTTAGAATTCTAAAATGTGGATTTCATTTCAGGCACGTGGGATAGCCTGGGCAAAGGTACAAAGGCAGGAGAAGGAATGCTAATTTAAAGAACCAGCTAATAGGTCATTTTGTTGCAAAAAGGACTATAGAAAGAAGAATAATGTAAACTGTCTAGTCTGTTAGGTCTATTCTTGACTATCAACAAGGGAAGTTGCTTTCATATTCAACAAGTGTTTACATAGTCCTTTATTAAGACTGCAGTACAGTGGCTCCCTGCCATGTATTAGATCCAGAGCATATGTGTTGAGTAGCATCTGCTACAGTAAAGGTAGTATTTTGTCACTACAAGCAGCTAGCCAAGGTTACTCTGCCATCATAGTAGTGAGATCACCAATGTGTTCTTCTGGTCCCAGCCCACATACTGGCATACTAAGCTCTTCCAAGAAACTTGGCTTTTTTCCCCCCATAACAAAGAATAAGCCCTCTAATTTGGCAGGCCTTTTTCATGTCAAAGTATAATAACCACATGTCGAATTTAGAGCATGAGCCAAATTGGAAGAGACTGCATCTAATTCCATGTTCTTTTGAGTCATATTGTTGAAGTTCTATAGATTCTTATCAAAGTTTTAGTTGTTCTTACTGAAAAATGTTCAAAAATATCTCTGCCTTTACCAAAAACCATTTTGGTCACTTTTTTTAGAGGCTGATTGTTCTATAACTAGGGTGGGGAGAACTTATGCATTCACTTTAAAAAAAAATACTGGAGCACTGGGTAACCAACACATACTTTAATATTCATAGTGTGTTGGAGAATTTTTATCCTAAATAACTTGTAGCATGATATTCAGAATACCAGAATACATAATAAGCAATCTTTTAAAGGAACAGGTAAACTCAAGCACTAGCCATCTAAGTTTAACAAAAATCCTAAAGAACTTATTAAAAATCTTTTGTTTTTGAGGCAATTGAGGTCAAGTGACTTGCCCAGGATCACATAGCTAGTAAATATTATGTATCTGAGGTCACATTTGAAATAAGGTTTTCCTAAGTCCAGGGATAAAGCTCTATTCATTGCACTATCTAGTTGTTCCTACAAAAGAACATTATCTGAGGAATAAAGAAATTAACTCTGGCATGTTGGCAAATTTCCATTTGGGGTAATTATTTTCTGCATACCAAGATGTTGTTTCATTGGGTTATGGTAGAATTCCCTTTGCTGTTCAAAACTACTGTGCTAAGTTTCTATATTTTGTTAAGTAGTTGCTACATTTTACTCATAATGGAAGTGACCCTGAGTTGATATTTCCTGACATCACCGTGTCAAAAATTGAGGAATTTTTTGTTAAATGAAATAATGAAAGGGTACTATCAGAGACATTCCTTTAGTGAAATAATTTATAAATAAAGACTTTGGAGTTATAAGTCCCAGATTAGTCAAAATAAATAATTGTCTGGGCTTATTGGTTTCTTTGAATTTCACCGTATGAAGTGTCTTCCTTTATTCTGCCTCCAAATAGGCTAAAGATACAAACATGATTTTTTAAATGTATTATAAAGATTTATTGTCTGGATATTTGCATCTTCTTCAATATTTAATGGCTAACATTGTGTTATAGAGAGAATAGGGACTAAATAAATATTTTATAAATAAATGAATTAATATTTTCAATTCTGCTGAATCTATGAAAATAGAAGGCAAGTATTTTCACCAAAAAAAATCTATATAATTCCTATAAAGACTATCAAGTTCCTATTACATATAAGGTACAATGGATACAAATATAAAACTGAAAAAAGTCTTTAAAGAGTTTACATTCTACTCAGGGAATTTTATGTTTATAACAGTAAATATATAGTTAATAGCTGTGTATGCCTAACTTTTAAAAATTATAATAACTGGGGAAACAGTTTATTATGTAGAATTTTTATAGAAATTCTTTGGTTCACTTTAAAATCAATCTCTTGATTTTAATCCTAATTCTAATGTAAAGATCATTCAGATATGATAATAACAAATTCCTGTAAAAAGTAACACTTGGACATTTGTTTATTTTTCCCAAGATAATTTGGAAAGTGTATGGAGAATTTTAGAAGTAGTTCTAGTTTTGTCATTATTTTTTTTAATTTTCTAAAAGAAAAGATTTACCTTGAAGTTATTTTTTGTAATTATCTATTTGCAATAGCAAAAGACTGCAACCTGAAACAGGGAAATCTCTTCCATCATCTGCATTCTAAAGATAACTGTGCAAAAATGATTATTTAAGAGCTTCTTTCAACTTGAATACTAAGCATGTACTTTATTCCTTAATTTGATTTGGACATATAGGGTATCTTTAGAATACAGATCATGGAAGAGATTTTCCTTTTTTCCAAATTAGAGAAGCAAAATTTACAACTGCTTAGAAATGAAACCTAGGGAATTTTCTAGCTCTTTTAAGAAATCAATATCATTTAAAACACTCAGCATTGTACCAAGTAAAGTCTTAATTGAAGGAAGGAGAGGAAAAAACATGAAAATCCTTCTTGACTACTTTATATCAGAGAATGATCTGTATAATTATTTCAATCTTAGTAGGTTTGGCTTTTCATTTCCAGACATTGGTGCTTTTCTCCAGAGACAAAGATCATTAAAAATAGATTATGAAAAGGGATCAGTAAAGAAGATGAGGTGGGAGAAAACAATGCAATTTAGCTTCCCATCTCACACCAACACAAAAAGGGTTCCAACAAAAATCTTATAGAGAAATAAAATGTATTGTTTGGGAAATATTATTAGACATCACAGTAGATATTTATTGTTGTTGTTGTTGTTTTTTCCAGCCCAAGTTCACAAATTCATGCAAGTGCTAGGACAAGAGCTATAGAAAAGGGATGGATCAAGGCCAGTATCTGTGACTCATCCCCTGGACTCACGTAAGAAATAGGCAAGTAGCATTATTGTTCCAAACCTGCAGAGTCTTCCAAGAAACTAACAGGAGCCAGAAACTCTTAAGGGAACTACATATAAGAGAGTTACAGCTGTGTTGTTTAAACCAAAATCAGGGCATGGAGATAGACAGCAAATCTAAGGAAAGAGTATCAAATTAAACCCTAGATCAAATTTCAGAGGATCATCTGCTTCCTTGTCTTCCAGGTCATCCCTGTGGTTTATGAAGAGCACAGGATTCAATACTTATATAATTTAGTGTCAAGATAAACAAGGTCATGGAAGTCTTCAGCCTGAACCTAACATAAAGATATACATTTAGAAGGAAGGTTGGAAGATTAAATAAAGCAAAGTAAATAATTCCATTAAAATTATTATGTAGTCAGCAAATATTAAGATGTAAATGAAGAAAAGGATAACAAATGCAAAATAATGATAATTGTATTGATGATAGTAATTAATATATATGTATACATATATGTATATTTATACATCTCTATCTATCTAATCATTCATTTATCTAGTTAGCTAGAAAACTTTTAGGTTTACAAAACACTTTGCAGGTATTGTTCCATTCTATCCTAACAATACTGGAAGTTAGATGTTATTATTATCTTCATTTTGGAGATGAGGAAAAGTAAACATTCTAGGTGACTTTTCCAAAATTACATACCTAGAAATTCAAGTCTTTCTAAATCCAGGTCCAACTCCTTCGTGTACTATGACATTTAAGTACCTTAAACACCTACAAAGCTTCAAATGAAAACACAGTTTGACCACAAGTTCAATTAATATTACTAAAAAAATGAAGAAAGGGATTTATTTTGGTTTGGGTTTTGAATTTTTTTATAATACAGTTAGAATGGTTTTATAAAGGAAGCAAGAACTATAGAGGAAAGATTTTTAAAAAGAAATGAAAGCTTTGGAGGAAAGATTTGGAGAATAAAAACATTTAGTCCTTTTGATATATCTGTCTATCTGTCAATACAGATACACAAATGTACAAATTATTATCATGAACTTAGTCTCTTTAAAATTGGAATGGAACAAAAAGAAAAACATGGCTCTATGAAACAATAACAAATTTTAAAACAACTGAAAAGAATTTTTAATAGAAGAAAATATATCACATGAATTCATAAAAATTTTAGCAGTTAGCACTTTTGTGAAACAGAGACCACAGAAAGCAATACTGCAACAGGAAAAACAGGAAATTTTGCTGAAAGGGAAGGTTGACAATAAATCTGTCTTAATACCTAATGTTAAAACATGCAGTTAAACAAAAATTTAATAAGTTTATGAGAAATACATAATAAACCTACAATACTGGTCTACCTCAATATATTCCCTTTAGATATAGATAAATCTATCCAAAAAATAAACAAGAAAATGCAACAACCTGAATAGAATTTTAGAAAATCTGAGAGCGATAATAGATCTCTAGAGATTGTTTTATGGAAATAGAATGTCACATTTGAAAAACTGATGTCATATTAATGATTTAAAATCTAAAGTAAAATGAAATTTAATTTGATAAATATAATAAAGGAGAAATATTAATTATATTCTTTATTATATCAAATTAAAAAAATTTCAATAAACGGTCTTTGAAGAAAAGAAAACAATTAACGAATGACTAAATAAATAAATGCACCAAAAATAAAAATGAAATGAGAAATAATTTTAGTAAACATAAGAAAAACAATGAAACCATTAATGGAAATTTTATATTTTTAAATACCTTCATTGGCAAAAGAGAGAAAAAGCAGATTAATGAATTGAACATGCAACATATTAAAAAGGACAATAAATACTCCCAAAAAATTCTAAACCAAGATAAGTTCAAAATGGATTCAATATGTAAACATAGTGATACTACAAATAAATGAAAAGAGCAAGGGACAGCTTAACTATCGCATCTTTGAAGAAAGAAGGAATTTATAACCAAACAAGAAGTAGAACACATTATAAAAATAAAGTGAATAGTTTTGATCACATTAAATTGAGAAGTGTTTGCACAAACAAAATCAATGCAGCCAAGATTAGAAAGGAAGGAGAATGCTAGAAAACATTTTTTACGACCAGTGTTTCTGATGAAGGCCTCATTTCTAAAATATATAAAGTGAGTCAAATTTAAAGGAAAACAAGTTATTCTCCAATTGATAAATGGTCAAAGAATATGAACAATTTTCAAATGAAAAATTTAAAGCCATTTATAGTCATGTGAAAAAATACTCTAAATCATTATAGATAAAAGAAATGTAAATTATAACAACTCTGAGGTACTACCTCACACCTATTGGATTGGCTAAGATAGCAAAAATGCTGATAAATGTTGGAGGAAATGTAGTTAAACTGGGCCACAAATGTATTGTTGATGGATTTGTAAAGTGATCCAGCCATCCTGGAGAGCAATTTGGAACTATGCACAAAGAGCTCTAAAATGGTACCTACCCTTTGATCCAGTAGTGCCACTACTGGATCTGTATCCTAAAGATGTAATAAAAGAGGGTAAAGGAACCACATGTGGAAAAAAATTGGTTTTTTTTGTGGTACAGGAATTGTAAATTGAATCAATGCCCATCATTTGGAAAATGGCTGAATAATTTCTGGCATTTGAATGTAACAGAACACTATTTTTCTACAAGAAATAATAAATAGGCTGATTTTAGAAAAGTCTGGAAAAATGTACATGAACTGGTACTGAGTAAAGTGAGGAGAACCCATACATTTTACATAGTAAGAGCAAGATTGTATGGTAATCAACTATGTCAGACTTAGCTCTTCTCAGCAAAACAGTGATCCAAAATAATTCCAACAGAATGGAGACTGAGGATTAAAGCATATTTCACTTTTTTTTTTCTCATGGTATTTCCCTTTTTTCTGATTTTTTTCTATATGATTGATATAGATGTATATTTTGAATGATTGTACATGCATAACATATCAGATTGCTTGCTATCTCAGAGAGGGAGAATGAAAGGGGGAAGGGGGAGAAAAATTCAAAACTCAAAACCTTATAAAATTAATTTTGATATGCATACCCTTTGATCCAACAGTGTTTCTGCTGGCTTATATTCTAGGAAGATCTTAAAGAGGGAAAGGGGCACCCATGTGCAAAAATGTTTGTAACAGCCTTCTTTGTAGTGGCAAGAAACTGGAAACTGAGCGAGTGCCCATCAGTTGGAGAAAGGCTAAATGCATTATGGTACATGAATGTTATGGAATTATTGTTCTGTAACAAACGATCAGCAGGATGATTTCAGAGAGGCCTGGAGAGACTTACATGAACTGATGCTAAATTGAAATGAGCAGAAACAGGAGATCATTATACACAACAACAAGACTAACAATTCTGATAGAAATGGCTCTCTTCAATAACAAGATGACTGAGGCCAGTTCCAATGGTCTTGTGATAAAGAGAGTCATCTACACCCTGAGAGAGTACTGTGAGAACTGAGTGTGGGTCACAGCATAGCATTTGCACTCTTATTGTTGTTGTTCGTATTTTATTTTATTTTTTTCCTTTTTGATTTGATTTCTCTTGAGCAGCAAGATAATTGTATAAATATGCATATGTTGGATTTAATATATATTTTACCATATTTAACTTATATTGGATTACATACCATCTAGAAGAGGGGATGAGAGGAAGGGAGGGGAAATTGGAACAATCTTTTCAAGGGTTAATGTTGAAAAATTCATCATACATATGCTTTAAAAATAAAAATCTTTAATAAATAAATAAATAAAATTAATTTTGAATTCTATCTTTACATGTAATTGGAGAAATAAAATGTTAAAACACGACAAAATTAAATAAAATATCAAAATTAAAATTCTGAAGTTAAAACAAAACAAGAAACCTGAAAGTGCTAGAACCAGGGAATTAATAAATAAAATAAGAATTTTTTTTAAATAATAACTTTTTATTTTCAAAGTACATGCAAAGAGATTTTTCAACATTTGCCCTTGTAAAACTTTATGTTCCAAATGTTTCTTCCTTCTTTCTCCCTTCCTCTAGGCAGCAAGTAATCCAATATAGATTAAACATGTGCAAGAATTATTTCTTTTTTTATTAGAGCTTTTTATTTACAAGATATATCATGGGTAATTTTTCAGCATTGACAATTGTAAAACCTTTTGTTCCAACTTTTCTATTCCTTCCCTCCACCCCTCCCCCAGATGACAAGTTGACCAAACATGTTAAAATATGTTAAAGTATAAGTTAAATAAAATATATGTATACATTTCCCTGCAGTTGTTTTGCTGTACAAAAAAAATCAGATTTTGAAAAAGTGTACAATTAGCCTGTGAAGGAAATCAAAAATGCAGGTGGACAAAAATACAGGGATTTGGAATTCTATGTATTGGTTCATAGTCATCTCCCAGAGTTCTTTTGCTGGGTGTAGCTGGTTCAATTAATTACTGCTCTATTGGAACTGATTTGGATCATTTCATTGTTGAAGAGGGCTACGTCCATCAGAATTGATTATCATATAGTATTGTTATTGAAATATATAATGATCTCCTGGTCCTGCTCATTTCACTCGGCATCAGTTTATGTAAGTCCCTCCAGGCCTTTCTGAAATCATCGTGCTGGTCATTTCTTACATAACAATAATATATAAATATATATATACCACAATATATTCATCCATTCTCTAATTGATAGCTTTCCACTCAGTTTCCAGTTTCTGTCCACTACAAAGAGAGCTGCCACAAACAGCAAGAATTATTTCTTAGAAAAAACAATTATATAACTTTCTGTAAATAGTTTGATTTTTTTAAAAAGGGAAATTATTTCAACAGTACTAAAAAAAATTAAAAAGAATTCACAATCAATAAAGAAAATTATCAAATAATATATTGGCCAACTATAGGACAATTACAATACCAACCTAAATAAAATGGATCAATGTTTGCAAAAATATAAACTTTCTACAATGACAGAACAAAAATGATAGTGAATTTAAATAAATCCATATGGGCAGGAGGTAAGAGGAGGAATTGAATGTACCCTAAATAAGCACCCAAAGGGAAAAAAAGGATAAGATGAGATTATAAGTAAATTTTATAAAATAACTCCAAAATGATTAATTCCTATATTATTATTTTTTTTGCAAAACAAAAAAGAGATATTTCCTAATTCCATCTATTAAACACAAAGGGCATTAGCATTAAACCAGGGAGTCAAATTTGAGAAGGAAAATTATTAACTAATTACACAATTGATACTGATGCCAATTTTTAAAATGAAATTTTATCAAAAAGGCTAGAGTAGCATATAATAAACTATTATAAACTAAAAACAGGTTGGATTTAGACCACAATAATAAAATTGTTTCAATAATTAGAAAATTTTAAAATGTGATTTTAGATAACAACAATAATATATCAAAAGTTGCATAAAAAAATTGACAAAGTACCACAACCATTTTTATTTAAAAGTAATAGAAATTCAAGAAATAAATAGATCTACCCTTACTGTGGTAAGTAATATCTATCTCATTTTCAACACCATTGTGCATTATTGAGATAAATTAAAGACCTTTCCCAGTAAAGTCAGGGAGAATTTAGAATTATCATAATTATTATCTAATACAGTACTACAAGAAATAGCTGTGCCAACAAGATAAATAAAAAAAAAGAAATTCAGTGAGTAAGTATAAAAAAGACAACTAAATATTTGTTTTGGATTTTGCTGATAATATAATGGATTAAAGAATCCTAGAAAGTCAACTACAAAGGTGATTAGAACAAAACAAAAACAAAAAAATACTTCAGTACAGTTGTAATATATAGAATACATTTGCATAAACCATTTGAATTTCTGTACATAACAAATAAAATCTAAAAGAACTAGAAATAAAGGGAAATTCCATTTAAAATAACTACAAGTTATATGATAATCTACATACCAAGGCATACAGAGAAACTATTTTAAGAAATCATCTTTATGATAATGACATAATTAATAAATTGTAGAAATATTGATTGTTAGGAATTGATTGAGTTAATATGGAAAAATTATAATATTATCAAGCTTAATCTACTATATTCAGTGCCATACAAAGCAAATAATATGACTTGTTAAGTATATTAATTATATTAAAAGATTAAATATGGTTTATAATTAGAAAAATAATAAAATTCTTCTGGAAAACCAAAATATCAATAAAACAATAGGCAAAAAATATGAAAAGACAGGAGACCTAAAGATGGCGATACTAAATCTCAAACTATACTGCAACAGAATAATCATCAAAATAAGTTGTTATTAGTTTAAATCATAAAGAGGCTGATCAATGAACTAGATTAGGAATATTACAAAGAATAGCAAATGAACACAGTAGCATAGGCAATAGAAGAAAAGAGAAGGCATATAATCTTCAAACTCCAGCTATTACAATATAAAATCACTATTTGACAAAAGGCTATACAAAACCAGAAAGTAGTAAAGCAAATAACTCACCATATCCCAAAAAATGCCCTATTTTCCCACCTCTTTTATTTATTGACTTTTTGTTCTTCTTGAGGAATTTTAATATTTTTTTTCTAACCATCAACTAATCTATTGTTTGTTTGGTTTGCATAGCATCAAATAAACAGATTAACCTATGTAATATTATCATTTTTATCTATTAACTCAGTCTACTAATAAGTGATCAATATTTATATAATTCATTAGATGTGTCCTTTTTGTTTGCCATGAAGTTTTTTTTATAATTTTCTTAAAATAGGTTCTTTGTACATTTTGATATGCAGATTCCCAATTAATCTGTACTTATGTCAAATAAAATTTCTCTTTATTTCTAATTCTGTTGGATTTTATTTGTAATATATAGTAATTCAGATGATATGGTTACATAAACTTGGAAATAAAATCATAAACTAGTCGAGCAATTTGAAAATTACTTTTAAATATGAGTGTATATATATATATCTATATATATATATACAGAGAGAGAGAGAGAGAGAGAGAGAGAGAGAGAGAGAGAGAGAGAGAGAGAGAGAGAAGAGGTGCTGAACAAAAAAGCAATATAGAAGATAATAGAAAATAAAATAGATTGTTTTGATTAAACAATATTTAAAAATTTTTATACACATAATCCTATAAAGGGCTAGAACTGAGCAAATGCACTTGGATAATGGAGCACATGAGACTAATTGCCAATTGGACAATTCTCTATTAACATGTTTGAAGGTTGATCCTCCCAAACTATTCTATGCTGGCTTGATTGGTGGGACAAAGAAGGGGAAGTGATTTGTGTGGGTGGAGTAGGAGGAGGAAATAGAGGCATTCTCCTGGTGGTGGAGAGAGAGGAAGGTGGTGTGGAGATTGCTAGATCTAATCTCCTGACAGCGACCCCAAAAGACCAAGAATAAAGATTTTTGGTGATCCTGACTCCAGCTGATTTCTGGGAAGACAGAGTTCCAGCTTTTGGCGTCCAATGTGGGCCAGGCACCCTACCTCCACTGAAGTCCTCTGGTGACCAGGAGATTAGGTAAGTATTCTAATGTTAGGATTACTAAGTGAGAACTGAGGTTGTCTGGACAGTGACAAGGTGAGAATTCAGGTTTTCTGGACAATTACAAGGTGAGAACTCAGGTTGACTTGATAGAGGGGGCAAGCTCATTGGCTGGGGTGGTTCTTCCCAGAAGCCCTTGCATTATCCCACGCCCATTCTCTGGGAGAATAAAAGAGAGGACTCTCAGAGAAAGAAGAAGACTTTGCATTACATCTGGCTTGACGGGGCTCTCTGCAGGAAGGGAAGTCACTTCTAAGGACAAGAGTTAACAGCAACTGCCTGGAGACAACGGTTCACTACAGGAAGAAGAATCTGTCTGAGAGATTTGAGTAGACACAGCAGATCTCTTCCCAGAGAGTAATCCGGCAGCTTCTGGAGACAACAGCTCGCTAAAATTGGCGCCCAACGTGGGGCAAGGACTTTTGCTTATCCTGACAAGAGGAGCTAGACCAGACCTTCGCAATTTGGCGCCCGAACAGGGACGGACACGGTCCTGATTCCAGTGGAAAAGCTTCCGATCTAGATCTCAGTCTCTCTGACCCAGAACCGTGAGTAACAAGGAAACTTTGTTAAAGATTAAGTGAGTGTGCTAATAGATAAATAAGGAACTTAACTTGATAAGGGCTAAACCAGGAATCTCTTATAGTGAAATGGGGCAAACACCTTCTGTTCAAGGAAAATGTTTAGAGAGCATCATCAAGGTTATGAAAAGCCAAGGCTTGATTATAATTTTAGAGGAGATTACTGAACTTTTAAGAACTGTGAAGGTCATATGTCCTTCTTTTTCTCTGGAAGAAGAATTGGATCCAGATGAATGGGAATTAGTAGGAGAGCAATTAGGTGAACACTACAATTGTCTTTGTGACATTTTACCCTTTGGTTCCAGACCAAACTCAGTTTCCAAAGATACAATTCATACCTACAATTTAATCCAAATGGCTTTAAAAAATGTTATTCTAAAGGAAGAGATGAAAGAGCAAAATGGGGAGGTGTCAACTAAACTAGGTGAAAAGGATGAATCAGATAACAATGAAGTTAAGTACAATTCTGAGCAACAGCAAAAGGAGCACCTCCCATCTCCTCCCTCAATTAACCCTTCATGGGTGGAGCAAGAAGGAGGAGAGGAAGAGGCAGAAACACAAACAGAATTGCCTGTGAAGCAGCCTAAGCCTATGACAAGATTAGAAAAAGCATTGGTTAAAGCTAAGAGAGAAGGACAGGATATAAGTGATTTTATACATGCATATCCTGTGATTGAAGAGATTGACTCTGTAGGACATAAAAGGAGAAAATATGCACCTTTAGATTTGAATAAAATTAAAGATTTGAAAAAAGGTTGTACCCTTTATGGGACTACATCAGCTTATGTCAAAATGTTACTAGATGGTTTGTCTTATGAAGTCCTAACCCCGAATGATTGGAAATCCATAGCAAGGACATGTCTGGAACCTGGAGAAAACTTATTATGGCTTGCGGAATTTCATGAATTATGTAAAATTCAAGTCAGATGCAATTTGGAAATAGGAGTTAACACACAATTCACTTTTGAGCACTTGGCTGGTGAAGGTCGGTATGGAGAGAATTCGGAACAGATTAATTATACCATGACAATATATGAGCAAATTGCTAAGGCTGCAATAAAAGCTTGGGGTGTCCTTCCTGGACAGAAAGATCGTGGAGAGGCTTTCACTAAAATACAGCAAGGTCCCAATGAACCTTTTGCAGATTTTGTGGGACGTTTGCAAACTGCTGTCAAAAGAACTATTGGAGAAAATGCAGCTACAGAAATAATGACCAGACACCTGGCTAAGGAAAATGCCAATGAGATTTGCAAAAGAATTATATGGGGATTAGACAAAGATGCTCCTTTAGAGGAGATCATAAGACGCTGTGCTACAGTGGGAACAAATGCTTTTTACACCCGGACAATGATGAACGTGGAGAGACAGGGTCCCTCATGGCAAGGGCCTTCTAGAGAAACTCGGCGATGTTTTCAATGTGGAAAAATTGGGCATCTAAGAGCTCAGTGTAGATATGGAGATACAGTGAGAAGACAGGGTGAGAGAAGACCTAAAACTCCATGTCCAAAATGTCACAAGGGCCTCCACTGGGCCTCTGAATGTAGATTGACACAGGGAAATGACAGGTGGGGCCCAGCTTCAGGCCCCCAAGTGGGGCATGATGGCAGCCGAGGTTACATCCAGAGAATTTTAAGACATGATCAATCAGCCAAAAGGCAATCAGATGGAAGAAAGGGATTGAAATTAGGAAAAATAGAGTTGTGTGCAGTAGAGACTACCGAGATACTCCCTGGAGAAGTGAAATCTGTTCCTGTTGAGCCTATGGATCCTTTGCCTCCAGGCACAGTAGGCTTGACCATTTCACCTTCTGAGAGTGCCTACAAAACAGTGTCCATCCATACACTGATGTGGGAGACTGGAGAACGTGTATCTAATATCCCAGTCACTAACACAGGCAGACAACGTGTGATTTATCAACCAGGAGAAGTAGTAGCATCAGGCTTATTGTTACGGACCCCTAATAAGCAACCTAGTGATAGTCGCCTAGATTTTGACTCCAATGAACAAAATCCAGGAATATATTGGACAGCAGCTGTGACAGCTGACCGACCTATGCTTACTATTTATATAAATGGAATACCATTTGAAGGATTGGTAGACACGGGTGCAGATCGTACAGTTATTAGAGGTGCCAATTGGCCCGGTCACTGGCCAAAGATTAAAGCAGACACCTATATGTCTGGGGTGGGAGGATCAATAGCAGCAGAAGTTAGTGCTAGGCCTTTGAGATGGGTATTTGAAGGAGAAACAGGAGCTTTTACTCCTTTTGTGGTTGAAAAAATCCCCATCAATCTGTGGGGAAGAGACATTTTACAGCAGATAGGATTACAAATAAGCACTTCGGCTTTTTAGGCAGGGCTGCTGTTGAAGGCCTACCTGCACTTTCACCAGTTCCTATTCAGTGGAAGACTGATTCACCAGTGTGGGTAGAACAGTGGCCCTTAAGAAGTGATAAAATTCAGGCCTTATTAGACATAGTGCAAGAACAACTTGACCAAGGACACTTGCGGCCTTCTCTAAGTCCTTGGAATTCCCCAGTATTTGTGGTGAAAAAGAAATCTGGAAAATGGAGGATGATAACTGATCTAAGAAGAGTAAATGAACAGATGGAAACTATGGGAACTCTTCAGCCTGGACTTCCATCTCCTACTCAGTTGCCAAGAGAATGGCCTCTATGGGTTATAGACATTAAGGATTGTTTCTATTCTATCCCTCTAGATAAGGAGGATATGAAAAGATTTGCTTTTTCAGTGCCTAGTGTTAATTTGGCTGAGCCTTATAAAAGATATGAATGGACAGTTTTGCCACAGGGAATGAAAAACAGCCCTACTATGTGCCAAATGTATGTTGCAGCTGCTCTTGCTCCAGTAAGAAAAGCCTTTCCAAAAGTAATATTGTTACATTATATGGATGATATTTTGGGATGTGCACCTGAGGAACAAATGTTAGAGGCATGTCTACAAAGGACCATGGAAACATTAAAGTACTACAAACTGCATATAGCTACAGAAAAAATTCAAAGACATGCTCCTTTTCAATATTTAGGATATGAAGTATATCCTAAGACACTCACAGTACAAAAGCTTTCTTTAAGAACAGAGAAGTTGAACACCTTAAATGACTTTCAAAAATTAAAAGAGATATCCAATGGATGCGTCCAGTGTTAGGCTTAACTACCAATCAACTACAACCTCTATATGATATTTTAAGGGGAGACAGTGCTTTAAATTCACCACGCCAGCTTACAAAAGAAGCACAAAAGGCTTTGAGAGAAGTTGAACTGGCTTTATCCAATGTGGTTGAAAGAGTCACTCAAAAACCCTTGGAAATATCAGTTTTTGCTACAAAAGAGGCACCCACAGCAGTCCTTCATCAAGGAGACAGAGTGATTGAGTGGGTGAACCTCCCAGCACAACCAGAACAAAGCCTTACACCTTACCCAGTGCTTGTGGCTAGGATTTTATTAAAGGCTATTAAGAGAGTAACACAATTATCTGGGATAAGTCCTGAAAAAATATACACATTCTATACTAACGCACAGATTAATGTATGCTGTGAGACCATCCCAGAATGGCAAATTTTATTGGCCACCGCTCCAAATTTTGCACATGGATCTCCATTAAAGATTACCCGGCTACTACATAATTGGCGATGGATTTTTGAAGAAAAGGTTTCTAAGGTTCCTCTTAAAGGACCAACAATCTTTACAGATGCCTCCAAAGAAAATATTTGTGCCATATACTCTCATGATTTAACCATAAAGAGAGTAATCAGGACTCCTTTTCAATCCACTCAACAGAATGAATTATTTGCTATCATGCTAGCTCTCACTTATTACCCAGGAGACGTAAATATAATTACTGATTCAGCCTATTCAGTAGGTGTAGTACAAAGAATTGCCACAGCCCAAATAAAATTTGCAGCCTCCAATATTTATCAGCTTTTTAAGGAACTTCAAAAGCAAGTGAGAAAACATCCAGGCAAGATTTATATCTTGCATGTCCACTCACATAGTGGACTTCCAGGTCCCATTTTTGATGGAAATTCAAAGGCAGATAGCCTTCTAACCATGTTAGCTAGTAGTCCTTTATTTCAGGAAGCACAAGAATCTCATTCTAAATATCATCAGGCTGCTCGAGCTTTACGTTTACAATTTGGAATCACAAGAGAGGAAGCTAGGAGCATAGTAAAAAGCTGTACAGCTTGTCTTCCTTTCCATGCTCCTACACTCCCTCCAGGGAAGAATCCTCGTGGTTTGAGACCCAATGAAATCTGGCAAATGGATGTGACCCATTATAAATCTTTTGGTCGTCTATCTTTTATTCATGTCGTGGTAGACACCTTTTCAGGATTCACATTTGCAATGCCAGCAGCAAAAGAGACAGCCCGAGTGGTCACTGAATTCCTTATACAAGCTTTTGCAATTATGGGTGTGCCACAAGCAATAAAAACAGACAATGGACCTGCATATACGTCCAAACATTTTACACACTTTTGTGCACAGTATAAGATTTTACATACCATGGGCATACCCTTTAATCCTCAAGGGCAGGCAATAGTAGAGAGAAGAAACAGAGATATTAAGACACTCCTCCAAAAACAAAAGAAAGGGGGAGCCACAGGTAGCCCTAGGGAACTTCTAAATTTAGTTCTCTATACCATTAATTTTCTAATTTTTGACAAAGATGCACTGGCTCCAGCAGACAGGTTTTATAACCCACCAGAAGGGCAGTGTCCAGTGAGAGCATCTCCACTGTCCTTAGATAATTGCCAGGTGATGTGGAGAGATCCAGAAAGTGGTGAATGGAAGGGACCAGATAGGTTAACTGCCTGGGGGGGAGGGTTTGCTTGTATTTCTTCAGCAGGAGAAGGAATCAGATGGGTGCCAACGAGTCATATTCGCCTTGTCCACCAGAGAGAGACAGAAAAGAGAAAGACCTCAAAATAAAGGAGAAGATCTAAGAAACATCTGACACTGAAAGAGCATGGATAATAAGAAGACTGTTAAAGAACTTTAAAAACCAGCAGGAATCATTGGACTTCCTCACACAAGATGAGAATAATGGACAATGGACTTATGGACATTTATAAATTTTCAATTTATGATTATTTGATTATGTTATATACTTCTAGCATGCGTTATGTTACTATGTTACTATATGCTTATGTAATTTATGTAATTATCTGTAATACTTCCCATATTGATGGATTTATGTTTCAAGGTCATTTATGTAATTATCTGTAATACTTCCCATATTGATGGATTTATGTTTCAAGGTCATGACTGTCCTATGTTCTAAATCAAAAGAAAGGGGGAGATGTTAGGATTACTAAGTGAGAACTGAGGTTGTCTGGACAGTGACAAGGTGAGAATTCAGGTTTTCTGGACAATTACAAGGTGAGAACTCAGGTTGACTTGATAGAGGGGGCAAGCTCATTGGCTGGGGTGGTTCTTCCCAGAAGCCCTTGCATTATCCCACGCCCATTCTCTGGGAGAATAAAAGAGAGGACTCTCAGAGAAAGAAGAAGACTTTGCATTACATCTGGCTTGACGGGGCTCTCTGCAGGAAGGGAAGTCACTTCTAAGGACAAGAGTTAACAGCAACTGCCTGGAGACAACGGTTCACTACAGGAAGAAGAATCTGTCTGAGAGATTTGAGTAGACACAGCAGATCTCTTCCCAGAGAGTAATCCGGCAGCTTCTGGAGACAACAGCTCGCTAAATTCTAACAGACAAATAAGGAACTTACCTTGTTAAGGGCTAACCCAACAATCTCTTATAGCTGAAATGGGGCAGATGTTAGCTAAAGACATTCCCTTGACCTCAGCCAACTCAGCCCCAGCCCCTGCTCCAACCCCAGCTCAGCCCCACCCAGGAGAGGTGCTATAGACAGTATAATTAAGATAATTGAGGAGCAGAGTTTACTTGTAACCTGGGTACAGATTGATAAACTCTTGGGGATATTAAAATGCACGTTCCCTTGGTTCTTAGAGGAAGAAAAATTAAATGTAGATAACTGGAAGCTAGTGGGACTTCAGCTGAAAGAATTGCACACAAAAAATGGGCCTCATTCAATTTCCACAGAGGTATTTTATATATAGAACGTAGTTCAATTTGACTTAAACTATCAAGTGAGTTGTAGGAGAAGGAAAAGTTTTAAAAATGAACAGAGGAGGAAGTATGAGGGAAAAAAGAAAGATCAAGACCTTGCTGGAGGGCAAAGGGATTTAAATGAGGAATTAGGGGTGTGACAACTCTGATTCTCTTGAAGAAGCTTCAACCCCGCCTAGAGAGCAGATTATTGACAGGCCCACATCAACTCTACCTTCAGGGATGGAGGGAGGAGGAGGAGTCGGAGGGGTGGTGATATCATCAGCACCTCCCCCCTAGAAATCACTAACTCCTATAACTAGATCACAGAAAGCAATTTTTAAAGCAGCCCAAGATGGAAAAGAAATAAATAGTGATTTCAAACTTCAGTTTTTCCTGTGATTCAACAGTTTAATTCTACAGGCCAAGAAAGTAGAAGATACACTCCTTTTGATATGGATATCGATAAGCTTGTATCTCCACAGATGGAGAAGGAATCAGATGGGTACCAACGAGCCGTATTCACCTTGTCCTTTGGAGAGAGATGGAGCAGACCCTTGAAATGAAGGATAAGACCCAAGAAACATCGGGGGGTTCTATTGCTAATTGTGCCCACCACTGAAAGAACCTGGCAGTTATGGCGTTTGACTCATGGACATCAAAAATTATAGGCCTTGAAAACCCTCAGGAATCATTGGATTCTCTGAGACATGATCATACTATTGTAGGACTTGAAAGTGCTCAGGAGTCATTGAATTCTATGAAGTATCATAAGACTGTTGCAAGACTTCAAAACCTGTAGGAATCATTGGATTCCCTAATATACAAAAAAGACTGTTGTGGGACTTCAAAAACCTGTAAGGATCATTGAATTCCCTAAAATATAAAAAGACTGTTGTCAGATTCCAGAAATTTGTGGGGATCATTGGATTCCCTAACACGTGAAGCAAATGGACAATAGATTGGTTTTGGACTCTCTCTTGGTTGCTGAAGAAGGTGTATGTGTGACTGATGTTCACATACCCTCCTTCTAGGACTTCTGGAAATCTTTTACAAAACTGAGTTGATTTATATTGTTTGTTATATCACTACTTGAATCTACAATTCATGTTTGTTACACCTCATCGAACCTTGCACTGACTGTGGGGACAGTCATCACTAATAGCCTCTGCATTATTGCTATGTGCTTGTGTAATAACTCCCATGCTGATGGGTTTGTGCATACTTGTCTCTAATAAGACCCTTTAACCCAGAAACATGCTAGCAATCCCCACTTCCCTTTGGTGCTTTTCATCTCCCTTCCTGAGATGTCAGGGAGTGCATGATTATCTCCCTTCCTGAGAAGTCGGGGGGGGGGGGCGTGATCACCTCCTTTTTGGGGTTCTTACCTCCCTGAGAAGTCAGGGATGGTGTGACCACCTGTGTTCTAAAGCAAAAGAAAGTGGGAGATGTAAAGATCTAGAACTGAGAAAATGCACTTGGATAATGGAGCTCATGAGATTAATTGTCAATTGGACAATTCTCTATTAACATGTTTGAAGGTTGACCCTGCCAAACTATTCTGTGCTGGCTTGATTGGTGGGACAAAGAAGGGGAAGTGATTTGTGTGGGTGGAGTAGGAGGAGGAAATTGAGGCATTCACTGGTGGTGGAGAGGGAGGAAGGTGGTGTGGAGATTGCTAGATCTAATCTCCTGACAGCGACCCCAAAAGACCAAGAATAAAGATGTTTGGTGATCCTGACTCCAGCTGATTTCTGGGAAGACAGAGTTCCAGTATAATCCAACATAGCAAAGTCTAGAAAATATACATTGATCTGGGGGTAAATCTATATTAAGTTTCTCTGATAAATGTCTCATTTCCAAGATATTTAAATACCTAATTTGCATGTATGCAATGAAGAGGCATTCTATATCGAATAACTGTCCAGAGGCAGTTGTCAAAGGAAGAAATTCAAGTTACAAAAAAATAAGAAAAATGCAATGTTTCAAATCTCAACTAAATAGAAAAATATCTATTAAGTAGTTCCAGAACTCCGTGTTACATGGTAAAGATGGTAAGGAAAATGACAAATATTAGAGTGGCTGTGGGCAATAAGCACATTAAAGCACTGTTGGCGAATGAGTGAATTGATCTTGTCATTCTGGAAAGTAACTTTAACCAAACTTAAGTAACTTTGACTCAATTATTAGTTTTATATTCCAGAGTGATGAAAAAAGAAGGAAGGTCCTGCCAATAATGACTATATATATATATATATATATATATATATATATATATATGTGTGTGTGTGTGTGTGTGTGTGTGTGTGTGTGTGTGTGTGTGTGTGTGTATATTCTCTTTTTTAGAGAATGACTAAACAAATTATGGTATGGTATATAACTGCAATAAGAAATGATTAATTTTGTGGTTCCAGAGGAAACTGAGATGAACTCTTTGAAGTGAATGGAATTACACCATTTTAGAGGATAAAAACTGATCACCCCAGATGAATTTTTTAAAAGAAGCTCATAAAATCTATATGCTAATTATAGGAAGTATAAGATTTGTCAAAGAAAAGAGTACATATATCATCAGAATTTTGAATTCTAGTATTAAAGCTATTACATTTATCATGTGTCTTGATTTGTGAGCATGTGTTATCATCAACATTCTATTTTGTTTTCTACAATTTTTGAAGAATTCTAGACCCTTACAATGGGCCAAGAATTATGATAAACATGGGGCATAATGTTATATTAGCATATAACATGTTAATTTGTTATCCTAATAATGAATTACCCATTCATTGACTGTCAATTAGCATAGTTCTGCCTAGTATAATTCTATATTTGAAAATAGAGAAACTTTTTTAAAAAAAATAATTAACCAGTTTTAAGAGTAACATATAATTGGATAAAATGTTTCCTATTACATAGATACAATCCTGATGACTATTTTGGATGAATCAAATGAGAATCATTTTAAGCTAATTCTGAATTTAAGAAATACAAAGAAAAAGTAGAATGTTTTAAATGACAACTACATTGAAAATATGAAGACATAGCCCCATAATCTGAGCAAGATTTGTACTCCAGAATGCAATGGGTACACATAAGTTAATAACGAGAAAAAGTCAAATATATACATGCAAAAAAAAAAAATACCTGCTTCAAATGATAGTGGCTTTAGAAATAGAAAAAATAATCAAAATAACAAAACACTATATAATTCTGACTAATTTTCCAGAATACACCACGACAAACAAAACGATTTAATTATTATATGAAAGAAGCAATTTACATTTTGTTGTTTAACAAATACATATTTAATAAAGGTAGCTGTGCCAACTTTCCCACTAACTCTAGAGATTCATTTTCATGTTTCTAAACATCATGAATGAAATAAAATTTAAAATATACATTCATTTCTTCTGTTTTTATTTAAGCATAGAACCATGATATTGTAATTTAAGTTTCAATGCATTAAAAGAATATTGAAAAAATCATTTTAAACAAGTTGAAACAAATCCTAAAGTTTTATGAGGAACAGAAGTGCACATGTTAATGTATACAAATCTACAAATCAGTCATTTTTCTCATTTAGGAAAACCTAAAATGACAAATTGAAAAGCTGAATAATTTTTGAAAATGTGCTATTTCACTTGATATCCTGTACCTCTGATGTTTTGTAATTAAGTGTTGTTTGCTTTGAGAAAGTAAATACTGCAAATTGAGCATTCTATGTTTTAAAGATAACCTTAAAGACCCTGCATTTTTTTCCTGCAGCAAAAAAATATTCTCCATTGAATAAATGTAAATGAGTACCAATTTCATTGCCCCTAGATTTGGACAGCCCATCAGCAAAGTAAACATTTTACATCTGAGTTGTGTCCTTAGACCACTTTTGGCAACATCTTTAGAAATTTTCAAAATAAATGATAAGTCTAGAATTGAAAGAGGTTTTATCTGTCATTTAGGATGAATCATTAATTAAGGTCTTAAAATTCATTAATGCAGAAAATGTTGCATTCATTATCTCATTAACTTCTTATGTGTAGTCAATGCCAGAAATGCAGTCGCTGGTAACTGTTTGCTTCTGGCTTCACCCAAAAGTAATGTGCCCAAATGATTCTTATATCTATCTATCCAAGTTTCATCTCTTTCCTATGCTGTACAGCCTTTTGTACATCTCAAATTGGATGTCTAATCAGCATCTCAACATTTGTAAAATAGATCTCATTTTATTTTCCTCAAAATGCTTCTGTCTTCTGAACTTAACTTTTACTATTATACATACAATTGTCCTCCAAGTGATCTAGTTTACAACTTTAGTGTAACAATTTCAGAAAAGAAAAAAAAAAAAAAAACATGAGAAAACTATGAATTGATTCAAAGTGAACAAAAGGGAAAATTTACAGTAACAAGAGTGTAAAGAAAAACAACCCTAAAAGACAAGAATTCTGAATTATATAAACAAGTAGCTATTCTAGTGGCTATCACTTATTTCTTCACAAGCAAAAGAAATAAAATTAATTTAAAATAAAGACAAAAACTAAATAAAAATCTTAGTATCATCCTTGAATCTTTTATTTTTGTTCATCTCAGTCTTTCTGTTGCAAAATTCTATTTCATCTTTATGATATCTTTTGTTTATGTTCTATACTCTCCATTCACACAGCCACAATTTAGTTTATCACCTCTTACCGAGACTAATGCAAAAACCCAGTAATTGATATCTATGTTCTCATCTCAGTTTTCTGTCTACTCCTAACTATTTGGAAATCTAGTCTCCACTTAACTACAAAATTGTGGGGTTTGTTTATTGATTTATATATTTGTATTTCCTAAAGCATATACCTGTTTATCCCTATGTGTAAGAAATTCCAGTGGTTACCTATTGCCTTCAGGATCAAATATAAATGTTTGGCATTTAAAGCTTTTAACAACCCAAGACCTTCTTACCATATTTTTTCCTACTTAACTCACTATTCCCCTCCACTATAATCTAGTTATACTGTCTACTTGTTCATTACATGATACAACTCATCTCACATCTCTGTACCTTTGCTCTGATTATTCCACACACCCAGAATTCTCAGCAATCATCTCAAACTTTTAACTTTGCTCCAAGATTCACTCCTTATAGATGGCAAAGGGTGTTAGTTTCATTGAATAAGACTGAAATCTTTTTTGTTTTTAATACAGTCTCTTGTCACTCAGGACTAATAGGGTATCTCCTGTGTCATTTTATCAAGTCTCTCAGTGAGGACTATTGTACACATCTATTTTGAGACCTTGATACAAAAATAAGCTCTTTACATAGAGATGATCTGAGATTTAATTGAACTAATAAAAAGATCCTGATACCTTCTCAAAGGAAAATACTCCAGAGGCTCTAAGGAAGAAAGTTGAAAATAAGGGGTCTCTTTAGCTGGTGTTTTTTTTTAACTATGTGCAATTATGAAAAAAAAAATTTTTTTTCTTCTCCCTTCTACAGAGTAAATGATGATGAGAGTGTACTGCTTCTTTAATAGCAGGAAAGAAAAAGAATGTCATTCCTTTCCAGAGTTCTTGCATCAACACCAAATCCCATGCAGGCAGGCTACTCAGCAGCTCTAGAATGCCACTGCACATCTGTGTTGTGATCTGTGCTTAGTCACTTCCAGTTTTGGGTGGGTATAGCCAGATCCTGTTAGGTTCTGGCATTTTTTAGAGTACCATCTACTTTTAGCTTTAATTTCTGCACTGGTCTACTGTTTTGCAACCAAAGCAGAGCAGTCAGCCTATGGTAGAGTCATCTCTGTAAATTTTCTAATCATGGAGGCCACCTCAGCCCAGTCTGCTCAATATGCTAGCCTCTGCTTCTATCCCTGTTTATGCTGGTCTGTCCTGCCATTCAGGACAAACCTTTTCTGGTGATCTTCCAGATTATCTTTGGCTGGTAAGTTGTTGCACTTCTAATCTTTATGAATTTTTCCAGTCAAGCACTATTTTTGAGGCTGAATTTAATAATTGGTAGCGAAGGTATGAGAGAGGCTCAGAAAGTCATGCGTGCCTTCTCTGTCATCTTGGCAGCTTGCAAAATGCCTCAAACTCACAACTTAGATTCCATCCAGTAATTACAGACATAGAAATCAGACATAGAATTGCAGTATAGGATGGGTTATTCTTTTTGTTGCAGTTCAGACATGTCCATCTCTTCATGGCTCCATTTGGGGCATTTTTGCCAAAAAATATTGGAGGCTTCCCCCCCCCCATTTTCTTCTCACTTTATTTTACAAATGAAAAAGTTAGACAAATAATGACTTGCCCACAGTCATATATAGTAAGTGTTTGAGGTCAGATTTGAACTTAGGAAGACAAATCTTCCTTGTTCTATACCCAATGCTTCATCCACTTCACTACTTAGCTGCTCATAAAATGGTAGAGTTTAAAAAAAAAAAAACAAAATCTAGGGTGGTTGAGGCAAAGAAAACCTATCATATCTGAGAGAAGTTAGAGAGGGGGAGGAATATTGTGAGAATCTTATTCTCATCAGAGTTGGCTCAAAGAGAAAATAACTGACATATTTGTTTTACAGAGAAACGTCTCTCACCTCATTAAAAAGTGGGAGAAGAAAAGGGAAAAGGAAAAGAGTAATAAGAAAATGGTACAAGAAAGCAGAAGGATTCAAAGGGCGTGGGAAGGATCCTAAAGAGAGAGAGCTGCATTTTGCAAGTGGTGCCCACAAGTTTAATACTGCAAAAGGGGGCAAGAAAAAGAAAAACATAATATAGGGATTATAAAATGGCAGGAAATATAGAATTAGTAATTGTAATCATAAATGTGAATGGGATGAACTCTCCCATTAAGCGGAGGTAGATAGCAAACTGGATCAAAAGTCAGAACCCTACAAAATGCTGTTTATAAGAAACACATTTAAAGTAAGGAGATACATACAGAGTAAAGGTTAAAGGCTGGAGCAGAATCTATTATACTTCAGGTGAAGTTAAAAAAAGCAGGGGTAGCCATCCTTATCTCAGATCAAGCAAAATCAAACATTGATCTAATTAAAAGAGATAAGGAAGGAAACTATATCCTGCTATAAGGTAGCATAGACAATGAAGCAATATCAATACTAAAAATATATGCACCAAAGGGTATAGCATCTACCTTCCTAAAGAAGTTAAGAGAGTTGCAAGAAGAAATAGATAGCAAAACTATAATAGTGGGAGATTTCAACCTTGAACTTTCAGAATTAGATAAATCAAACCATAAAACAGATAAGAAAGAAATTAAAGAGGTAAATAGAATATTAGAAAATTAGGTATGATAGATCTTTGGAGAAAACTGAATGGTGACAGAAAGGAGTTTACTTTCTTCTCAGCAGTTCATGGGACCTACACAAAAATTGACCGTGCAGTAGGACATAAAGAACTCAAAATTAAATGCAGGAAGACAGTAATTATAAATGTTTTCTTTTCAGATCACAATGCAATAAAAACTACATTCAACAAAAAGTTAGGGGTAAATAGACCAAAATGTAATAGGAAACTGAATAATCTCATCTTAAAGAATGATTGGGTAAAACAGCAAATTATAGACACAATTAATCATTTCACTTAAGATAATGACAATGATAAGACATCATACAAAAAATTATGGGATGCAGTCAAAGCAGTAATGAGGGGAAATTTTATATATTTAGAGGCTTACTTGAATAAATAGAGAAAGAGACAATCAATTAATTGGGTTTGCAACTTAAAAAGCTAGAAAAAAAGACCAAATTAAAAACCCCCAATCAAATACTAAACTCAAAATTCTAAAATTAAAAGGAAAAATTAATAATATTGAAATTAAAAAAAAAAAACTATCAAATAAATAAATAAAACTAAGAGTTAGTTTTATGAAAAAAGCAATAAAATAGATAAACCTTTGGTAAATCTGATTTAAAAAAGGAAACAGGAAAATCAAGCTGTTAGTCTTAAAAATGAAAAGGGGGAACTGTCCACCAATGAGGAGGAAATTAGAGAAATAATGAGTTACTTTGCCCAACTTTATGCCAATAAATTTCATAACCTAAGTGAAACAGATGACTACGTCCAAAAATATAGGCTTCCCAGATTAATAGAGGAGGAATTAAATTGCTTAAATAGTCTCATTTCAGAAAAAGAAAAAGAACAACCTATTAATGAACTCCCTAAGAAAAAATCCCAGGACCAGATGGATTTACATGTGAATTCTACCAAACATTTAAAGAACAATTAGCCCCAATGCTATATAAACTATTTGAAAAAATAGGGAATGAAGGAGTCCTACAAAATTCCTTTTATGACACAGACATGGTACTGATATCTAAATCAGATAGTTTGAAAACAGAGAAAGAAAATTATAGACTAATCTCCCTAATGAATCTTGATGCTAAAATCTTAAGTAAAATATTACCAAAAAGACTTCAGAAAATCCTCCCCAGGATAATATACTATGACCAATTAGGATTTATACCAGGAATTCAAGGCTGGTTCAATATTAGGGAAACTATTAGCATAATTGACTATATAAATAACCAAATTTTAAAAAAACTATATGATCATCTCAATGGAGAAAAAACATTTGATAAAATCCAACATCCATTCCTATTAACACTTGAAAGGATAGGAATAAATGGACTTTTCCTTAAAATAATTAGAAGCAGGGGCAGCTAGGTGGCACAGTGGATAGAGCACCAGCCTTGAATTTAGAAGGACCCGAGTTCAAATTTGGTCTCAGACACTTAACACTTCCTAGCTGTGTGACCCTGGGCAAGTCACTTAACCCCAGCCTGAGGAGGGGGTGGGGGGGATTAGAAGCATCTATTTAAAACCATCAGTAAGCCTCATATGTAATGGGGATAAACTGGAACCATTCCTAATAAGGTCAGGAGTGAAACAGGATTGCCCACTATCACTATTACAATTTAATATTGTATTAGAAATGCTAGCTTTGGAAATAAGAGTTGAGAAAGAGATTAAAGGAATTAGAGTAGGTAATGAGGAAATCAAATGATCACTCTTTGCTGATGATATGATGGTATGCTTAGAGAACCCCAGAGATTCCATTAAAAAGCTAATAGAAATAATCCACAGCTTTAGCAAAGTTGCAGGATACAAAATAAACCCACATAAGTCATCAATATTCTTATATATTACTAACAGTAAGAATTACAAAGAGAAATTCCCTTTAAAGTAACTACCAATAGTATAATATATTTAGGAGTCTATCTGCCAAGGGAAAATCAGGAACTTTATGAACAAAACTACAAAACACTTTGCATACAAATAAAGTCAGATCTAACCAATTGGAAAAATATTAAATGCTCTTGGATAGGGTGAGCAAATATAATAAAGATGACAATACTACCTAAACTAATCTATTTATTTAGCACTATAATAATCACACTCCTCAAAAGCTATTTTAATGACCTAGAAAAAAGAACAACAAAGTTCATACAGAAAAACAAAAGGTCAAGAATTTCAAGGGAATTAATGAAAAAAAAAAAAAAAATTGAAATGAAGGCAGCCTAGTTGTACCAGATCTAAAATTATATTATAAAGCAGTGGTTGTAAAAACCATAGATATTGGCTAAGAATTAGACTAATTGATCAGTGCAATATGTTAGGTTCAAAGGACAAAATAGTCAATAACTTTAAAAATCTAGAATTTGACAAACCCAAAGATACCAAATTTTGGGATGAGAATTCAGTATTTGAAAAAAAAAAACTGTTGGGAAAACTGGAAGTTAGTATGGCAGAAATTAGATATGGACCCACACTTAACACCATATACCAACATAAGATCAAAATGGGTCCATGATTTATGCATAAAGAATGAAATCATAAATAGATTAGAGGAACATAGGATAGTTTACCTCTCAGACCTGTGGAGGAGGAAGGAATTTATGACCAGAGGAGAACTAGAGATCATTATTTATCACAAAATAGAAGATTTTGATTACATCAAATTAAAAAGCTTTTGTACAAACAAAACTAATGCAAACAACATTAGAAGGGAAGTAACAAATTGAGAAAATAGTTTTACAATTAAAGGAGCTGATAAAGGCCCCATTTCCAAAATATATAGAGAACTGAATCTAATTTAAAAGAAATCAAACCATTCTCCAATGGATAAATGGTCAAAGGATATGAACAGATAATTTTTAGATGATGAAATTGAAACTATTTCTACTCATATGAAAGTGTTCCAAATCACTATTGATCAGAGAAATGGAAATTAAGACAACTCTGAGATACCACTACACACCTTTCAGATTGGCTAAGATGATAGGAATAAATCATGATGAATGTTGGAGGGGCTGTGGGAAAACTGGGACACTGATACATTGTTGGTGGAGTTGTGAAAGAATCCAACCATTCTGGAGAGCAATTTGGAACTATGCCCCAAAAGTTATCAAACTGTGCATACCCTTAGATCCAGCAGTGCTACTATTGGGCTTATATCCCAAAGAAATAGTAAAGAGCGGAAAGGGACCTGTATGTGCCAAAATGTTTGTGGCAGCCCTTTTTGTAGTGGCTAGAAACTGGAAAATGAATGGATGCCCATCAATTGGAGAATGGTTGGGTAAATTATGGTATATGAAGGTTATGGAATATTATTGCTCTGTAAGAAATGAACAGCAAGATTAATACAGAGAAGCTTGGAGACACTTACATGAACTGATGATGAATGAAATGAGCAGAACCAGGAGATCAATATACACTTCAACAATGATACTGTATGAAGATATATTCTGATTGAAGTGGATATCTTCAACATAGAGGAAAATCTAGTTCAATTACAGTTGATCAATGATGGACAGAATCAGCTACACCCAGAGAAGGAACACTGGGAATTGAGTGTAAACTGTTTGTACTATTGTCTTTCTATCCAGGTTACTTTTACCTTCGGAATCCAATTCTTAGATTGCAATAAGAAATTTGATTTTACACACATATATTGTATCTAGGATATACTGTAACACATTTAACATGCATGGGATTGCCTGTCATCTAGGGGAGGGGGTAGAGGGAGGGAGGGGAAAATTTGAAAAAGAAATGAATACAAAGGATAATGCTGTAAAAAAAATACCCATGTCAAAAAAAAGTATAATTATAAAATTGATTAAAAAAAAAAAAAAGGAAGGAAGAAAGGAGGCAGGGAGGAAAGAAGGAAAGAAGGAATTGAGAAAGGAAGGAGAAATGATTTAGATGTCCCTGCTATGTACTAGATATTCTGTTAAGTACCTTACAAATATCTCATTTGATCATCACAACAAATCTGGGGAAAAGGTGCTATTATTATCCCTTTATTATAATTGAGGAAGCAGATGTTGATAGAGGTTAAATGACTTAAGTTACACAGCTATTAAATATTTGGATTTTACTTAGGTCTTCCTGGCTCTAAGCTTATGCTTTCATTAAAATAAATTATAACCCCATATTAGTCATTTGTCTCCTTCAAGTCTCAGGGAAAGAAATAATGTCATCTGGAGATGTACTAAGATACTTAGTTGTCATTGTTTATTATCCACATATTATATATTTATTTATAGTTATTTAAAACTTTTACCTTTGTTGCTGACTCATCCGGAAATATTGTGTCTTATGAATTACGGTGCTCTCTAATGTGCATCCTTTGTATATTCTACTTCCTATTCAATCTAAGTTCTGATTTTGTAGTTAGAGGCAAAAAATCCTTTCTCCTTTTTACACATACAAACACACACACACACACACACACACACACACACACACACACACACACACACACACACTCTCACATAATGCTTTTTTTGATCGTATCTGTAAGAACTCAGCAGTTTTATAATTTTATTAGTCCTTGTCAAGTTTATTCCATTTCTAGCCAAGAGGTCACTATCCCATTATTTTATATTTTGGACTTTGAGTTTAAATACTGAATTTCATAATTATGTATTCTGTTATGCTAGACAGTAACTTTTGTCCTTATCTCTGTTTCCCTATTTTGGAAAAACAAAGGATTATAATACATGTTACACCTACCTCATAGATTATATTGAAGAAAGGATTTTTAAATAATTCATTAAATTCTATATAAATATGAATTTGAATTTAAATTTTGACCTAAAAATCTAAAACCTTTTTCCTACACTATCTTCTTACCTAAATTATTCCTTCCTCAACTGATTACAAACTTTACCAATGTACAACTGTCTCATTATATGTTTACAATTTATTGGCTTACTCACTTTGGATCTGTGCTTTATTTAAACCAAAGAAGTCATTATTAGATATCTAATATAAAATGTTTTTCTAATGTTTTCTCTCTTGCTGCACTATAAAATCTTTGTAAGTGAAAATTCCCATGTGCTGTAGTAAGAATGAAGAGAAAGATGGTTTAAAAAAGAACAAAAAACAAAAAAACAAAAAAACCCTCTATTTTACTTTCACTCACTTATTATTATTATTATTATTATTTTTGAGGCTGGGGTTAAGTGACTTGCCCAGGGTCACACAGCTAGGAAGTGTTAAGTTTCTGAGACCAGATTTGAACTCGGCTCCTCCTGAATTCAAGGCTGGTGCTCTATCCACTGTGCCACCTAGCTGCCCCCTCATTCACTTATTGAGACAGAAATCTCTACTGAGTTGCATGAAGGATTATACATTTTTATCTATATGAGTATATTCATCTATACTAGCCATGATAAAAACGATAATCAAATCCTATACAACAGGACATAAATTGATCATCAGTTCTGATTAAGATGAAGGTGTCTCAATATGGCAGGGAATAATTGAAAAATGCATCATGAATATAGGGTCTTGACTTGTTCATGATGAGGAGAGAAGACTTAGAAGAGTCAAATAGGATGAGACTGGATAATAATCTAATTTGCCACAATCCTATCATGTCACAAGGATAAATCCAAGCAGTTATGCAACATTAACAAGTTTTTCAATCAGGGTTGAATTTAGTCATTGCTGTCTTTATCCTCTTTGATATATAATATCAATTCTTGATCAATTAACTTTTAACTTTTATTTCCAAATTTTTCAGGTGGCAATTCAAATCACATAAGAAAATATCAAATTATTTTATAATCACACCTAATTTTTTGAGCCAAAACAGTTTATCTTTTATCACAAACAACATGTCATAGATTTAAACATGGAAAGAGCTTTAGAAATCATGTACTCGAACCCCAGCACTAAACAGAGGATAAAACTTTAGTTACACAGAGGTTGTTATTTGCCCCAGATCACATGGTTAGAAGACCTAATCTTAGAATTTTTTTTTTCTAAATCCAGTACCTTTTATATTCAGTACTCTCTGAATAAATACAGAGAATTTTTTAAAACTCAAATTTTCACTCAAAGAGTTTTTGCAATCATTTTTGTATTCAGAATAATTTCACTGAATAATATTGCAAAATACAATATTCCATTTTTTTGAGAAATAGTTTCAATATTGGAATAAATACATAAACTCCCAATGGGACTATACTCCCTTGGAATCAATAGGATTGTATGTTTGTTTAAAAACCAATGTCATTCCAAAGATGATAAAGTCAGGAAGAATCAACGTTGGAAGAGTTTTATAGTAAGACTTGGTACATCTTTTCTCAAAATAAATTTGGAATTTTACAAATAAGCAGAATACATTTCCTATACTCTTTTATCCAGAAATAATTTACAAAAAGAAAGGCTTCACATATACAAAATATTTATAATACTACCCTTTGTGATTGCCAAAAAGTGGGGGAAAATAAATCCCCTGAAATGAAGAGAGAAAACTTAATAAATCCCCTTACATGAGGAATGTTTCAAAAATGGTGCCACATGAATGCAATGGATAGTAATATGCTGTTAGAAATTATGAATATGATGAATATAGAGAAGCATTAGAGAACTTTTAAGTAAACTAATATAAAGGAAAATAAGGAGATATAAGGAAACACTATAGAGCTACAAAAAGAGCAACCATAAAACAATCAAAACTGAATGTTCTGAAATTATTATTAATAATAGAAAGCATGTTTGACTCTAAATACTTTTTGTTGCTTTTAATTTATGGGAAAAGAGAAAATAAATGCTTAGTAATTGAAAAAAGAAGGTTAAAAAAAGAAAAAGAAGAAAACTTTCTTGGAGAAAATCAGCCTTTTGAGAATTACAGTCTTGGTTTCAGCAGGGACAAATAGCACTTTGAAATATGCAACATCATAGACAATATCCCCTAAACACTAAGAAAGGTGATCATTGAGTTGCTGACTAGGTGACTTAGCAGGCCTCTTTGAAGACAATGCTATGAGATTAAAGTTACCTTCATAGCTCAAGCATCAAGGTAATGATAGCTTTGTCCAAGGACATTTTTCCTCTTCTCACCGACTCCAATAATAACATATTTTCATCTTGAATGGAAAAAAGGCTAAGAGGAATTTGAACTTGACCTATTATATCTATAACCAGTTTCTCTAGTTCATCTCTGTCTTTCACTTAATAAAAATAGATTATATAAAGTCAAATGTCATTTGCCTTCACAACCACCAATTGTCTCCCAGCAAATCTTCCAGTAAGCCTTTAAAATGAATCTAATTGATTATATTTTGATAGGACTTTAAATCGGCCACTTTGTAAATTTTAAAATTTGCATTAACAATAATTGTAGGGAGGACCTGTGAGACTGTGACTTAACTCAAAAAAATAGTTTGAAGGTACAGTTCAAAACAGGAGAAGATGAAATGAGGAAGGCATCTTGTTGGTTCCATTTCCACTTTTTTTTTTTTTTTCAAAACTTTTCCTTCCATTCTACATACTCCAGGCCTCAGCTTATGGAAGAACAATACAGTGTAGTAAGAAAGAGGATTTATTGTGACTGTGATTCTACTTCTAAAAGCTGGTTAGGGGGCAAATCATTTAATTTCTCCAAAGTCATTTCAGCATTTTTGTAATCATTATATATGGAACTGTGGATTAAGACATGAAATCCAAATTTATCTATATACAGAATAGAAAACTGGGTTTTAATCAGAAAGGTTACATGACTTGTCTGAGATCAAATAGGTAGCAAATTATAGAGATAGGATTACAACCCAAATCCACTGAATCAAAACTCAATAATTTTTACACTGCAACAAGCTGCCTTAGTAAAACTATCAAGGTTCTTTGATTTATATCCTTAAAAAAAAAAAAAAAAAAAACACATCTGGCCTTAGATTTGTCTGTTTCATTCAACACCCTCATTAAAGCTTACTACTCTGTATCTCATTCCCTCAGTCTTGTTAGGTAACTAATTCATTTAATAACAGTTTAACTGCATTTATCATATCCATAAGTTTTGGAGCACAAGACAATGTCAATTTAATTAGCCATTTATTTAACTCCAATATGTAAATAGAAAGGATAAAAAGATAAATACCACATAGAACTTATTCTCAAGAACATACATATAAACATGTATGTATTTTATGTATATTATATAACAAGAATTTACAGCAGAACCTCAGAACTTGTCAACTTTAAAACTCATCAAATTAGATATTTGATACATCTCAAAGAATAAAAAGTGCTTCAGCACCTGACACTTGCTCCACACTTCATCACACTTTGGTTGTTGCCTTGGTTAAGTGGTAAGATGTGAGGTTGGCCACGCACCCTGCCCAGCCCCCATTTCTGCTGCTATTGCCTTCCCATGGGAAGCTCTTCCCCTCTCCCCTCCCATGAAGATGGTATAGAGGGCTGTCATAATGGAGACCATTATCTCAGCAGCTTTTGCAGTGACTGCAGTGTATTCTCTCTGGCTCCCAAAACAGTAATATTGGAAAGGTCACAGAGAGCCCAATGTGTTCAATAAAAATAGAAGTACAGGGAACAGGAGCACGAGTAATGGTGCTAGTGATAACAGCAGTGATGGAAGCCCAGGAGGAGGCAACAGCAATGGTGGCAGATATCCAGGACTCCTGACAATCCAAAAAGCAGTGGCCAAAGCACTAGGTAGCAGAGGGCACAGGTATTGCTTCTACTTCCTCACACAAAGATAGTTGGATGGCATGGGTTAAGGGGAGAGAATAAAGATCATAACTCTTCCCATAAAATAAATTGGATCAAAAGGAAGAAGCTTAGCTGGCTTAGGCTTGACTGGCTTGTTTCTCCACAACTGGAAGCTTTACTTTCTCCTTTGGGGAATTGGGTGGGAAGGGATGCTTAAGTTGTGAACTGGAGATGTACTCTTATGGAAAAATTTCATTTTGTGTTTATCATTTTTGCTATTCATTGTCCCTTCTGGAACTAATAAACAATAAGTACCAGGGTACTACTATGTATAGCAGAAATATTATATAATTATGTAATATAATATAGCAAATATTCATTATGCTTCATTCAATAGATAAATGGGAATTATTTTATGTTTCTATTTGATTCATCTTAATATTCCCCACAGTGAATTAATGTAAATATGGGAAAGAAGCTAGCTAGGTCCCAAGAAATATTTCCTGAATAAAAAAAATGATAACTTAAAATGTTTACTCTCTTAAGAAAAATATTTGCATTTTTATAAGAAAAAGCAGTATCTTAATATAAAGGAATAACAAAGGAATTTCTAAAAATCCAGTAATTGATATTTAAGCAGGTATAAGATTTTTCAATGATCCATGTATAACACTACTTAAAAATCTATCTACACAAAACCTATGTTAGGCAGATTATGGGATTATAACAACTACGACCTAGTTTGTCATGAGCAGTGTGCTAAGCCCTTTATTATTGTCATCCATCTAATAATTTCTCACAACCATCCTGGAAGGCAGGTGGTATTATTATCTTCATTTTACAGTTAAGAACCCAAAGCAGACAGAAATTAAGTGATTTTCCTAAAATTATTAGTAAGTGCTGAAGATCTACATAAAAACTGATCTTTCTGACTCTAGACCCAGAATTTAACTACTGTGCCATATAAAACTTCCCTATGTGGACTTTTTCTATAAAGGACTAGGATATGTGGTTTTCAAGAGCTCTTGCTGTTACCAATGAACATACTACTCATTGAGACAAGGAATCATTCTTATATTTTGGAATTGTACCAATTAAAAGCCAAGGAAAGGAAGAGCACAACATATGATTTGCTTATTCTCCTCTCTCCCAGAAGAAATGAAATCATACATATTCAGATTTAGAAGGGATCTCAGAGACTATCCAGTCAAGCTAACTAAATTGTCTATAGTAATTATTCTTATAAATGGTAACATAAGGAGAAATAAAAACTACATTTTAAAAATCCAACTGGAGGAAATAAACCTCCTATGAGATATGATATTAAGTTTATTTAGCAAGAATAAATGTGCTACTTTCAAATATGCAGCATCATGGATAATATCCTATGAAAATGTACCCTATGAAAGGGTAACCAATGAGTGACTAAGTGACTACCCTATTCATTCTCCTAGTGTTGCTCTTTGGCAATGAGACCCGGAATTCAATAGTCTTTGAAGAGTTAAAAATGAGCATTATGCAAGGGACAAAGGAGAGGTGCATGTGGATGTGAGCAGCACATAGCACATAAACAGTGAAGAATTTCATGGAATAAAGAAATGGGAAAAATGTATAGGAAAAGACATTGGGTATGTCAAATGAAAAAGATGAGAAATAATAGATAGCCCACTAGAGTGTTCTACAGTTACCCTTGTACTATCAAGAGAAATTGAGGAAAGTCTCAGATATATTGGGTAGACTCCCTTTAGTGAAATTATTGGAGGATATGGACAAAAGTCACATAGGTAGACAAGAATGGATGTTACATTCTTTGTTGTTGGTGAGAACTCCCATATGAAAGAGATTACAGGTCTCATTGTGGGGATAGATTTTCAGGGAATCAATTTTTTTTCCTGATAGGAAGCTACCATATGAGTAAGATTGCCTTTGCCCTTAATGGTCATTGCTTTGTGGCACAGTGGACCACAATTGTGATACAAGATAGCTGTTCTTTATTTGTGAAAGTTCTGTAATACATGTCATCCTGAATGTGAGGATTGAATCAAGCAGTGCACAATTAAAAGAAGAGGATATATTAGCTGCATTGAAAGAGGAAAAGAAACAGACAGAAAATGGAAAAAACCACAATTATACAAGGAGACATACTTGAAAAAGTAAGCAAGAAAGCTGGGCTGCTAGAGCAGAGGTATTGAAGCAGGCAGAAGGCACAGTATTTGAGGCTTTAACCAATATAGGATAGAAACTAGACTTATGATTTCATGGCTGAAAGCAAAGATCTTAGCTCAAAAGTTGAGCAAAAAATATTTTATTTTGACATGACAATTTAAATTTTTTTTAATTCTTAACTTAGTAACTATAAATAAAAACACATAATCATAATAAATAAGATGAAATAATCCAATACAAACTATTTTTTAAACTCCTAAAAATGCAAGGCATTGTCATAGGTACTGGGGAGACTAGGATAAAGATACAATATTCTCTCCATTAACTCCAAATTATTTATAATTTTTAAATATTTCCTTTGACTCAGTAATAACAAAGCTTCCATTTCCTTCTGTCTCTTTCTGACAATTTTTATTTTAAACAGCTTCAAAAACACCAATAAGCTTGAATATTTCCTTTCATTTAAAACTATGAACTTCCATGATATAAAATTAGATTTTTTTCACTATGCAAATTTTGTGTATAATTAAAATGTAACATGGTAGCTCCATAACTATTGTGTTTGTCTATGGCTTTTTACAAACCACTTTCTATTTTCCTCTGCTTATTTCTTAATAATTCAGCAAAAATTTTTGCTTCCTTTTTTAAAATTGTGCTGTAGTTACTACTACATACTTTGATTTTCCCCACCCCAAATAATGGCTGCTAAACCCTTTTTTGGTTTTATTTTTTAAAATTATATTCCCTAAAATTCTTGAACTTTTCTTCCTTCACATAAATTTTATTATTTTTCTAGTTCTATAAAGTAACATTTTGATGACTTGATTGACATGGGAGTGAATATGTGAATTAATTTACATAATATTGTCATTTTATCATATTGATGTAGTCTACCTACACAGTTATTATCTCTCCAAGTTATTCAAGTATTTTATGCTTGTATCCATATAATTCTTGTGTTTATCTTATTAGCTAGCTCATATATTTTATACATTCTTATATTATTTTGAATGGAATTTCTTTTTCTATATCTTCCTTCTAGAATTTGTTAATAGAACAGTAAAAATCAATGATTTGTGTAGGTTTAGTTTATATCTAGCTAACTTACTAAATTTATTCATTACTTCAGTTAACTTATAGTTGATTCTCTAGGGTACTCTAAGTAATTATCGTATTTTTTTTTTTTTTTTTTTTGCTCAAGGTAAAATGATTTCCTCTTTTTCCATTGTTATTTTCTAAATTCCTATTAATTTTAATTGGTATAAATAGAATTTCTAAAACAACACCAAAAAACAGTAGTGATAATGGATATCTTATCCTTAGCATCATCCTTGTCCTTCCTTTTAAAATCACAACAACAATAAATGAGAAAGATTAATGAATGAATGAATAAAATTTCTGATAATGCAAGCTCTTGTTTTTAAATAGACATCACATTAAGGAATCATATATTTCTGTGTATTTTAATGTTTTAATGTGAGGGAATGATTAAAATCATTTTTCTGTGATTTACAGAAAATTTTCTAAAATTCTATTAAAATATATCAATATTCATGAGAGATTTGGGGCTATAGCTATTTCTTTTTGCTTTATCTCTGTTTGACTTAGAAATCAGGATGCTATCTGTATTACAAAAGGTTTACAGGATCTCCTTGTTTCCTCATTTTGAAAATAATTCATGGAATATTGGGATAATCACTTTTTGAATATTTGACAGGAATCATTTATAAATCCTTCTGATCTTGGTGTTGTTCTTCACCTTTCATATCCCTTTGGGCAATCCTTTAAGACTTGTATATCTTTTTTTTTTTTTTTTCTGAGACTGGGTTACTTAAATTTGCTATTTCTACATATTTTTAAAATTTTCATTAATACTTTAATTATAATTTTATGATGATTATCTTAATAATTGTGTGTATCATTCTAGTGGGGATGATAGAAAATTTATTTTACAAAACAATCAGAATGAAAGAGGATTTAGGCTCAAAATGCACATAAAACAGAATTTAAATTAGCCCTCTATATAATTAAACTATTTTCATTGGGATTAGGTCCATTTCTCACCCTTTTTTTTTTTTTTTTTTTTTTTTAATTAAGGCAATTGGGGTTAAGTGACTTGCCCAGGGTCACAAAGCCAGGAAGTGTCTGAGGTCAAATTTGAACTCAGGTCCTCCTGACTTCAGGGCTGGTGCTCTATCCATTGAGCCACCTGACTGCCCCCATTTCTCCCTCTTATTAAAACTATATATAAGCCTATAAAATGTGAAAAATTTAAAACTTTTATGTTGAGACATTTAATGTCTACTATTGTCAAAACAATATAAACATATATTTGGTTTTAAATATTTTCCTTCAAATTAAAGTAAAAAGTGTATTCTATAATTAATCCTATAAAATAAATGGAAAAGCATAGTAAAAAATCACCTTTAAATAGAATAGAAATAGATGGAATAAGCTTAAATTGTTATACATTTTAACAACTTTAAAGAACCTTCAACACAACAGAAAAGTTTTAATTGTTAACCTATCATTTTACAACTATTATCATATTAAAGGTTTGTATTAGACAGGAGGAAGGAAAGGGGAAGATTATAAGAAAATACTGGTCAAATTCAAAATCTAATGAACAACTTTTTTTAAAAAAAGAGTGAATCATAGTTAAAAAGAGTCATGGGAAAAAAAGTATAAAGTCAAAGAAAGGAAGTCAACACTATAGAATTTTTTCAACTTCTTTAAACATTACTAAATTAAAAGCAATGAAAAAAAAAAAAGAAAAGAAATCATGATGTATTAAATGAAAGCTCTGTAGAAAAAAATGTTCCAAACTATCACTAAAAAAGAGCTGCTGGTTATACAATTTAAATTGGGATCATAGACAGAATTATTTGCTTAGTCAAAGTAATAGTCTTTATTGCAGCCTATTTACTTTCAAATTCTAGAATTTATGAGGGATATAAAATTCTTAGAAAACAATGGCATCTATTGTTTTGGCTAGTTGATAGGATTAGTAATGCAAAGACAAAGTTTTGACAGTGAAATTCAAAAGAAATAAAATAAGTAAATCCTCCAAACTCCGTTTTTTATATAAAAGCCCAGTTGTTATTATTCATCCTTCCTTCTTGAAGAGGACTAATGATATGATAAGGCAATGTCCTGATGTGATAAATGAGGCAGAACAGTGCACAGTTGCCAGTTTTACTCTTTCCTCCAGTCATCAAAGTTAAATGATAAGACAAAGATTAAGATAACTGGTGATGACCCAGAATGCAGTAAGCAATATTGACTTTTCTAAATTAGTATCTTTCCTAGGTTTTAATTTATCTGAGACTATGCTCATTCAATAATTAAGGGCTAGGTTGTTATTGTTATTATATTGTTTGTCCTTTGTTCTCAAAGAGCACCATAACCTTAGGAAGCTAGTGCCAGGACCAGTAAGTTAATTAGTTTAAGTGAGGGAGAGCTGTGCAGTTAATAGCCTCACTTTCTTCTCTAAAGCCACCCAGATCAAGTGCTAAGATATAGATAAAGATAAGGCATCCTCTCTGGATGCAATAAGGCTAGGTAAGAGATGAAAAAAAAAAAAAGTGACTGGATTTGTCATATAAAAGTTGTCAATTTTGTAGAGGAAGCCCTCAAAGTCTCAATTTGAAGTTTGGGTAGGGATTGTGAGTGGTGAATGAGGACACATGACATATAACACAAACACCAAAAACAACAAAAACACAAAAACATTCAATAAATACTACTCCTGAAAAGGCGTTTTCCATTGTTTTACTTAGATAGGTTTACTTTTCCATGGGAAAAAAAAAAAAAAATTCTCCTAGTAGTCCTTCATCAGTAGCAATCTAACAAACTCATGATATAGGCCTTCGGAGAAATATTGAACTTCCACAAAATAAGAGAAGTTCATAGTGTTCTAACGTATTTAAAACTCACAATATCAAGCCCTCACTGTATTAAGACATTAAGAATAATATTGTGGCAAGATTCATCATGTAGATAGCTTCATAAAAATTTTACCACTATGTTGCTGATATTGTCTTAATGATTCTTTAATAATTCCTTCTAAATAATCCTGAAGTGGAGAAATGAAGGGGAAAAAAAAAACCTCTAAAATTCTCATCATTAGAATGTTTCGATAAAGATAAAAGGCATCTATCAAAAGGCATCTATTTGATGTGGCAAAATGAGTGCTGGACCTAGAATAAGGGAGACCTAAATAAAATCCTGCCTCAGGTGACCTTTAATAAATCATTTTAAGTCTCTCAGTTTGAAAGTCTTTATCTTTAAAAAAGGGAAAAAGAAGTATCTATTTTAGAACTATTGTGAAAATCAAAATATTATGTGCATGATGCTGTGTAAAAGTTAAAGAATTATTTAAATTATTTTTAAGTATTATTAAGAAATAAGAGTGATTTCTGGGAGAAGAAGGTAGGAAGATTTGATCTTTGGATGCTAGATCAATTAATAGGTTGTTCAGCTGGTTGTTAAAGAAATAGGACAAGCTATGCTGAAAGTCATTTGGGCTTTATGTGTTTCTGTTTGTGTTTACAGTCTTCTATTATTAAAAAAATCCTCTTTAGCTTTATTATATAATTTTAAATTAATCCTTGATCAGCATAAGAATATTATGAAAAAGTAGTTTGTCAAAGCTCAACATAAATTTCACCCAAACTTGCCCAAAGTTATCTATTTTTACTATCTCATTCTTTTCTATAGTAATTGAAAGTTAGGCATGATCCAGGGATAAAGACAAAGACTCCTAATAAAGAACTGATATTGTATTAATAAAACAATGGGAAAATTGCAAAGCTGGAAAGAATTAGGGAGTTGGACATTGAGAATTATAGGATTTCACTGTTGGAGGGGACTTATGTGTCACTCTAGTTCAAGACATAATGGAAAGGTGTAAAATGTTCCATAAAATAACCAACAAGTGATTTTTTTTTTTTTTTTTTTTTTTTGCTGAGGCAATTAGGATTAAGTAACTTGCCCAGGATTACACAGCTAGGAAATGTTAAGTGTCTGAGAACACATTTGAACTCAGCTTCCAGCTTCAGGGCTGGTACTCTATCCACTGCGCTATTTAGCTGCTGATCAATTATTTTTTGATAAAGGCCCTTCAATGAGGGAATCTAGAATCTTTCTGGGCTTTAATTTCCTCATCCATTGAAAGAGGAAGTTATAGTAGATAAACTCTAAATTCCTTTTTTTTTAGCTCTTAATCTAAAATCCTAAGAAAGAATGATCTCCTAAATAATCTCATTGAACTTTTGGTTCAGTCTAATTGTTAGGAAGATTTGGTTTTTAGTTGTATATTTTGTTTTGCTCCTAAAATCAAGCCCACGGTTACCTCTTTGTTTCTACATGTTACTCCCAGATCTACCCTCAGAGACTAACCAAGACAGTATTTTTGATAAATAGGTAGATAGATGATAGAATAAGTATTTATTAACCATTTATAATAATCTAGGCACTGCACTAAGCAGTATATATATAAAAATACCAGCAAACAAGATAATTCCTGTCCTCAAAGGAGCTTACATTCCAGTGCAAGAAGACAATATATAGAGGAGAACTAAAAGGAAGAAGGATGTCTAAACAAGGGCAAGGCTGTTAGAGAGGGGAAGAAGAAGCCTGGAGAAGAGGTTGTCAAGCCATTTCCAGTTGTCAAGAATGACAAGTTCCTCCAGCCATTTCTGATAAGTCAAGGAATTAATGTCCACTACCAATTGGGTTGTTATCCCTTGTACATTGTTCTTAATTAATAAATATTGTAAACTGTGATGCTTTGAACTGAAGACAATAATTCAACCGCCATATAATCAGTGGAATTATGACCTCCTTTTTTTCCCTAATAGTTATAATTTTCATTATGCAGCTTATCACTTTAGTTTATAGTTTGTTTTTTATTTGTTTATTTTGTTTTGTTTTGTTTTTAATCAACATATCATACTTGGTGACTCATTTCTTTATTTTCTGCAAAATATTTCCATGTTGTGGAAATCCTGACCCACCACTAAAAAAAAAAAAATAAAAAATGCTTAAATCTGTATTCAGACACAAAGACACAAACAGTTCTTTATTTCTTTTCTCTGGAAATTGATAACATTTTTTCATCATAACTCCTTCAGAGTAGTTTTGGATCACTGTATTACTGAGAATAACAAAGTAATTCACAGTCACAGCTGATCATCCCACAACATTGCTATTACTTTGTATACAGTACATTTCACTTTGCTTGAGTTCATGGAGGGTTTCTGAGTTTTTTTCTGGAGCATCTTGCTCATCATTTTCCATAGAACAATAATAGTCTATCATAATTATATACCCAGAATTTATTAAGCCATTCCCCAATTGATGGATATCCCCTCAGTTTCCAATTCTTTCCCTCTAAAGACAGTTTTCCTTTTTTCTTTTTAATCTCTTTTGGGACTCATGGCTAGCTGTGATATTGTTAGGTCAAAGGATATCCAAAATTTTATAAATCTTTGGACATAGTGGAAATCTTTTGATCATCTATCAATTGGGGAATGGCTCTGTAACTTTTATCAGAGAAACTTACTTCAGAATTATTTTTCCAATTACTATTGCCAACTGTATTTTTCCCATTTATTTTATTATCTCTCTCCTTTCACCCCAATAATCCTCAAAAATGTTTTGTGAATGTCCATCTCCTCCCCTAATATTCCCTCCCTCTTCTATCACCCTCCCCTCCTTCTTGTATGTCCTTCCTCTTCATACTTTTTGCAGGGTAAGATAGATTGCTATACCCATATTGAATTTGTATGTTATTTTCTCTTTGAGCACATTTTGATGAGGTTAAGATTTACTCACACTCCTTCCCATCTCTTTCTTCACTTCTACTGTAAAAACTTTTTTTTTATAGTAATTTATTTATGCCATTCCAGGATCCCTTTCTGGGATTTCTCTTCCCATTCTCCCATCTATTCCTCTCTCATCCCTTAATTTTATTTTTTTTTGATTATCCCTTCAAAAACTCATATCTGTGTGTACTGTCTATATATACTTCTCCAAATTGTCCTAACAATGAGAAAGTTTTTGAATTATAAGTATCATTTTTCCATGTAGGAATATAAACAGATTAACTTTATTAAGTCCCTTATAATTTCTCTTTCCTAATTACTCCTTTATACTTCTCTACAGATGTCTATTTGAAACTCAATATTTTTATTCATTCACTTTTAGTCTTTTCAACATGACTGCTTGAAAGTCCTCTATTTCTTTGAGTATCCATTTTTTCTCCTAAAAGATTATACTCAGTTTTTCTGGTTGGGTGACTTTTGGTTATAGTCCTAGCTCCTTTGCTCTTCAGAATATTATATCATCCATCCAATGCTTTAATGTAGAAAACTGCAAAATTGTGTGTTATCCTGATTGTTGCTTGACCTAGGAGTTCTGGAATTTAGCCATAATATTTTTGGCAGTTTTCATTTTGAAATCTCTTATAGGAGGTAATCAGTGAATTATTTTAATTACTATTTTACCTTCTGGTTCTAAAATATCAGGACAGTTTTACTTAGTAATTTCTCAAAAGACAATGTTTGGATTCATTTTTTGATCATGGCTTTCAAGTGGACCAATAATCTGAATCTATTTTTCAGGTCAGTTGTTTTTCCGATGAGATATTTAAAATTTTTCTTTTTTTTTTTTTTCTTGTGGTTTTGTTTTATTATTTCTTAATTTCTAATAAAGATATTATTGAACATATAGTTTGTTCAACTATAATTTTTAAGGAATTATTTTCTTCTGTGAGATTTTGTATTTTTTTTCCATTTAGCCAATTCTTCCAATTTTTAAGGCATTCTTCTCCTTATCAGCTTTTGTATTTCTTTTTGCAGCATCCTCAATTCTCTTCCCAACTTTTCTTCTATTTCTCTTACTTGATTTTCAAAATCACTTTTGAGCTGTTCCATGGTCTGAGACCAATTCTTACTGGAGGCTTTGGATGTGGGAGCTTTGACTTTGTAATTTTCTTCTGAGTATGTTTTTTGATCTACCTTGTCACTAAAGTATTTTTCTATGGACAAAAACTCTTTTTCTCTTATTTTCTATATCTTTTAACTCTGTTAAAATAGGATTCTGTTTTCAGGGTGGAGGCTGTTTTCAGAGATTTTGTTAGGAACCTGACCATAAGCATTCTTTTCTATCCAAAACTATGAGGAGGGTTCCAGTGCCACTGTGGCTATAATATCTATCTAGTGTCCTAAAGCCATAGAGCCATTCCTCCTTACTAGAAAAGAGACTTCTTGTGAGCTGAGGCTTTTTCAAGTTATTGGGACATGGCAGCCCATGCCTACTCCTGCTTTACTGTTTCGCTAAGGCTCTCTTATCCTATTGACAGATTCCTGCTGACTTTCCAAGATGTCTTTGATATCTCTTAACTGAGATATCTAGAAACTGCTAGTATTGCTGATAATCCCTAGACCCCAAACCCATTTCTGCTTTCCTGGTCCTGGAGCCAGTGCCAGAGCTGGTCTGGGCAGAGGCTGTGCTAGCACTAGGACTGTGCATTGAACTCCCAGAAATATTGCAAGACTAGGATATAAACAGGTTTAAACTGATCAGGTTCAAGGACTGGAGAAAAAGCTTTTCCTTTTTGTGCCTGCTTAATAAGTCTCATGCATATAAGCTGACACAACCCCAATAGAATTCAAACCTCATTTACAAAACATGAGAGGTATGACAAGGAAGGGGGAACATGTTTAGAAGAAGCATGTAAGAAATGATGTAACCCTAAGGGGAACTGACCAATACATTCTTTGGGGGAAGGAAATGCAATAAACTAACAGCATAAAGCTTGTCTGCTTTTATACTTAGAAGCTTCTGCTTCCATTAGAGAGATGCAGCCTGCTTCTGACTAGAAATGTCCAATTTCTCTGAACTTTCTCTCTCAATAAAATTTCTTTGATACCTGTTTCAGAGTCAGCTTGCTTCTAACACCATCTTATACTTGAGAAGTCAATTCTTTGAACTTCCGAGTACGGGTTCGCATTTATATTTATTCAATTTGATCTTACAAGTTTTCAATCAAAAAGTGCCTCCAGACTGTCATAAAATACACTTACTATCCCTCCCAACTTTGTGACTTTTAGGTTTGAATTTCATAAGTATTCTATCTATGCCTTTATTAAATACCTTGATGAAAATTTTAATCAAAACAGGGCCAAACATTTGTCCCTGGACCATACCATGAGAGATCTTTTTCTAAGTTACTAGTGAATTCTTTTTTGACTTTAACAATTCCATCACTTTTAATAATGACCTCTTGATAATTTAAGGGATACCCACTAGTAAAACATAGTTGCATAGAGCCAAATATATACTTCCCCAATGAGAGTTAGCAGGCCCCCAGGACAGTCATTCAAAAGTGAATCAGTAGGGATTTTACATGACTTACTATGACATTTCCCTGTTGCTCTGTTAAATGATGTAGAGCTTGACAAATACCAGTGAGTATAATAAAATGCCAAAAAGATGGAAACAGGATGGTTCTCTAGACTCCAGTACCATAGTAAGATTTTTGAAATCTTCCCTTATCTTCTGCATGCAGTTTTATATGCCTACACTCTACTATGCCTACATTCTCAAAAAAAGAATCTTCCAACCATGATATTTTGTGCTTAATATTTCTTCGGGTGTAAATTATAGTCCTTTGACATTCTTACAGCTACTCATTCATTCCCTCTTCAATCATAAATAATTTTTAGGAACTCTGAATTCTACTCCAATTACATACTTTGCCAGGAATAGTAAGGCCACACGTTTCCATTTGGGGAAGTCCTACTTTAGGATCAAATATGCGTTCACCACATTCTTAAAAGCAAATAAAAATTGTTGCTATTAAAGACCATTTCTGTCACTCTAGGAAACCACCTTCCTGCTGATGGAAATGTGAGGTCTAAAAGTAGGCCTGCATTTTGCAAGAGGATTTGAAGGTCACTGTGACTAACATATTACAAGTGATCTTTAAGTTAGTAGAGGTAGTAGTTTAAATTGAAAGTGACTTTTCTTACAGTGTTTCTACAAGGAAACAAAGTTTGATATCTCTTCTTTCAGTGCTATAATCAGACACAGAGGGGAATAACTTTATGACCTATTCTTGCACTGAAATAGGAATTTTCTTTAAATCTGCTTTAAATATGGGGCAGATAGTAACAATGTGACATTAAGGTGGCCAGATATTCTGTGATTATATAGATATTAGTCTACTCTAACAATGAGTTTTTGATAAAAGATGCAATGATGTGTTTATCTGCTTTTTATAATGATCACCTTCATGTTGGGGGGGATTGTTGGGGGGTAAGGGTGCCTGGACTTATTTTCTACATTTTAATTGATTAATTATTTATGATATTAGTTCATGTAAGACAGCCAGCCAAGATTGGGCAGGAGTGAAGGTGAATGAGTGTGCCAGGAGTGAAATCAGGCAAAGTAGGATCAAGGCAGAGTCAGGACAAAAACTGATGAAAACATAGCTATTGACAAAAGTCAAGAGGAGCTGTTTCTTCTCATGACTGTGGTGACAGATGTGACTGGTGTATAAAAAAGCCAGAAAAACTAGCTACAAGGAACATAACTGGATATAACAAGGAGGATTCGTTTGTTAGATAAAATAAATCTATTTCTAAGTTAAGCTTTATAGATAATTCCAAAGAATGCTAGTGACTTTGACATGGAAGGCAAAGTAACAGATTCCCTTTTATTTGAAATCAGTCTTAACCTATCTGGCCAGATATACTTCAAAAATCAGGATGTCTTAATCTTAAAGGGGGTCTTTTAAAACAATGATTCAAATCTCAGCCCTCTAGAACTACTTAGTTTCAATAAGGCCCTAATAAGACAGTTAGAATCTGTATTCTTAAGGTCTTCTAATTCCTCTCAATAGTTTTAGGACACTGTTAGGACACTGGAATTCCCAAAAGAAGAAACTTTGACTATAATATTCTCTTCCTCTCCTTCTCATCTTCACTTTCTGTTGTCTTCCTTTAGTGAAAGGAGAATTCTAATTGCTCAATTTTGTTATATTTATGATCAAATAAATGCTTACACTCCTAACAATGCAGGTGGCAACCCATTTCTACTAGTCTGAAGCTCTCATCCAATGTCTTACTATATGTCCTTCACAAGGTGTTCCACCGTGTTTTAGATACATTTTATTAGATCTGGCCTAGATTTAAAAGGAACAGTTAACAAAGGAACCTGATTATACCTCATTCTAATACAGGTATAGCCCAATTCTTTTTCAGTCATACAATTCTTTGATAATATTTTTATACTGCTTCAGTTTCACAAATCTTTGTTGGCAATGTATCTTAATACACTGTGTGCTTATCCTTTGCATTTAGCTGACTTGCAACATTGATTTCTTGGAGACTAATATTTCATGACTGGCATTTCAGAGATAAACTATGTGTCATTAAAGTTACTACACTCTCCTAATCTTAATCATTTATGAACCAAGATGATAGTCAATACACAGTGCCTCAGATATGTGTGAATGAATTCTAAAATACGTACATATAATAACACCATAATGTAGGCTCATTCATACATGTATGCATATGCACTAATGAACTAACTGGTTCTTGGTTTTTCCTACTGTGGTGATTAAATAACATTGGTTAATTATTTTTAGGAAATGGCTATATTCTCCAAGCTTTTCCTGAAGAAAATATTTGTGATATGCAGATATGTGTTTATATGACTTTTATATTCTAAAAGTCTTTGACTACTCTTGTTATTCTTGAACAATATTTTCCCAGCATATCCCCTATTTTGGTAATCTATGAATTCACTGGATTTTAAAAGATATATTTATTTAGCTGGAGGGTTTTGTCTAGTTGTTTATAAGATTTCTCTCCTTTCACAGCCTTTATAGCATTTGTTCATTCATCTAGCTAACTGAAGTTAGCATCCTGTTCTTTTTTACAAATGCTAGTTACAAGCAGTATAATATGAGATGACCTTTGGACACATAATAAAATCAACTCTATAATTTGCTTTTGTGCTTCCCCAAGGAGAATGGTGAAGCCTTATTTCCAGTGAGCTTCAACCTCTTTTTGTCTTCTGGTTTCAATAATAGCAAGAATATGAAAGTTGCTATACTTCACTTCCTCTAGGAGTAGATTCACACTATTCAGCTAAAAAGAATCTTGTACTTAAAATACCAGCATTAAAGTTAGTTTTATTGATAGTCAAGAAGCTTCTATTCTTAACTCCCTCTTTCTACTTTTCCACCAATTTGTCACTATCACTAAAGAAGTAGAAGGTAATTACACAGCAATGAACGTCATTTTTAAATTTATCTTTTGTTTCACATATTGTCATGGCCAAGTAATTCATCATCAAAAAGCTAACCTATTACTTTTAAGCCTGTAAAAAATTAAAATGAACAGATGAAATGAAGGCCATATATACATACATACATACATACATATATATATATATATATTTTTTTTTAAATTCTGTTAAATTCTATGACTAGCACTTAGTAATTTTGTGATCATAGTCTGTTAGAAGGAACAGGTATAAGATGAATAGAGTGGTGAATCAATAGAATAGATGAGGTACACAAGACATAATACTCAATGATTGCAATAACTTAGTTATTGATAAACTCAAAGACACCAGCTTTGGGGATAACAACTCACTATTTGACAAAAACTGCTGGGAAAACTGGAAAACAATTGATCACAAACTAGGTGTAGACTAGTATCTCATACCATGTACTGAAACTAAGTAAAAAGAAGTACATAATATAAAGTATGATGCAATAATCATATCAGAAGAGCAAGGAATAATTTACTTGTCAGATCTATGGGAAAGGGATTAATTCATGACCGAATAAGAGATAAAGAGTATTATGAAATGCAAATAGATAAATTTTATTATATTAAATAAAAGTCTTTTGTGCTAATAATCAAAATTAGAAGGAAAGCAAAAAGCTGGGAAACAATCTTTATATCAATATGTAAATGACTCTGATAATGATAAATGTTTCATTTCTCAAATACATAAAGAAGCGAATCAAATTTATAAGAATACAAGCTATTCCTGTATTGATCAATGGCCAAAGGATATGAATATAGTTTTCAGATGAAGAAATCACAGCTCTCTATAGTCAAATGAAGAAATGATCTAAATAACATTTGATTAGAGAAATGCAAATCAAAGTGATTCTGAGATATCATATTATACCTATTAGATTGGGTAATATGACCCCCCCCAAAAAAGTGATAAATGTTGTAGGGGATATGAAAAAATTGAGATACTAATGTACCATTGTTAGAGCTGTGAACTGATTCAACCATTTGGAGAACAATTTGGAATTATGCTGGACAGGCAACCCTTTGACCCAGCAATACCAATACAAATATGCATCCCAAAGAATCATAAAAAATGGGAAAGGACCTTCTTATGGTGGCAAACTATTGGAAACTAAAGGGTTGCCCATCATTTGAGGAATGGCTGAGCAAGCTGTAGCCTGATTTGCAATGGGATGCTGCTGTGCAATGAAAATTGATAAATGGTCAAAGGATATGACCAATTTTCAGAAGAAGAAATTTAAGTCATTCTAGTCATATGAAAAAATCATTATAGATTACAGAAATGCAAATGGAGACAACTCTAAGGTACCACTACATGGCTCTCAGATTGGCTAAGATGATAGGAAAAGATAATGATAATGAGGGGATGTGGGAAAACTAATACATTGTTGGTATAGTTGTGAATTGATCCAACCATTCTGGAGACCAATTTGGAACTATGCCCAAAGCATGGGAACTTTTCCCATGTGTGCAAAAATGTTTGCCGTTTTTGTAGTGGCAGGAAACTGGAAATTGAGTAGATTAGCTGGAGAATGGCTGAATAAGTTATAGTATATGAATTGTATGGACTATTATTGTTCTGTAAAAAAAAAATGATTAGCAGGATGATTTCAGAGAGGTCTGCAGAGACTTACATGAACTGATGCTAAGTGAAATGAGCAGAACCAAGAGATCATTGTACATGGCAACAAGAAGATTATACAATGATCAATTCTGATGGACCTGGCTCTTCAACAATGAGGTGATTCAGGCTACTTTCCATCAACTTGTGATGGGAGAGCCACCTACACCCACAGAGAACACTGTGAGGACTCTGGATCACAACATAGTGTTGTCATTTTTTGTCTTTTTTTTTTGCTTGCTTTTTGTTTTCTTTCTAATCTTTTTCATTTTTGATCTGATTTTTCTTGTGCAGCATGGAAATATGTAGAGATGAATTGAACATGTTTAACATATATTGGATTATTTGATGTAAAAGGGAGGGGGTAAGAAGAAGGGACAGAGAAAAATAATTTGGAACACAAGGTTTTGTAAGAGTAAATGGCGAGTGTTGAAAACTATCTATGCATATATTTTGAAAATAAGTTTTGAAACAAAACAAAACAAAACAAAAAAAAGGAAATAGGTCTATGCTTAGTTTAATGAGCCCCAAGCTCACTAACAGCAGCAAACAGCTTTATCCCACCAGTTCTATGCCTACATTTGTTAGCCTTTGGTTACTAAAACTCCTCTCAAATCCACCTAACTCCCTTGTTTTCTCACTAGGGGAAGGGAACAAAACAAGGAGCCCATAAACTGTTGAGGGGAGTTTAGGTCAGGAGACAGAAAAGTATGTGCCACTATTATTATTGCTTTAAGTGGTGGATAAAAAGAAAGACTGAGGCTTCAGTGAATAGGGCTTGGATTGAGTGGGAAATAACTGCCTGTCTGAGAAGGACTATGTGCTACTGATTATTCAGCATACATTGAACAGGGAATTGGCAGGACCAGAGTGGAGTAGGTGTTGACTACAAGCCAACTAAACAGCTTGTGTAACTCTCAGTTCTAAACTTTTTTGTCTATCCCAGTGAATCATCTTGCCCACTCTCTAGAGATAAGCTTGTGACTCTTTAAAGGCCATCATTCCAGTTCATCACATGGCTTCAGAGATAGCAGGGGATGAAAGGATTGCAGAACATCAAGGATTTCCTGGTCCATGAGTGGCTGCAAAAAGATGAGAAATAGCCTAAGTATAGTAGCAGAGACAAGGAGGAACTGAGTTCCTGCATGGGGAAGAAATTCCTATTCTAAGCCTTTCCAAAGCAAAGTAAAATTGCCTTTTTATAAGGACAGACCAAGGATAAGTAATTTGTTTTGTTATTTTCATTTGTTGATTCTTGTTGGGGGTAAGAGAGTGTGAAGTAATGGATAGAATTCTGAATTTGAAGGAAAAAATTGGCCTGGTTTGAAATTCTATTTCTAGTACTAACTATTAAGGGCAACACTCGCCATGGATAGAATGTTGGGCCTGGACTCAGGAAGACTAATCTTCATCTTCCCCAGTTCAATTTTGACCTCAGACACTTATTGTGGCTGTATGACCCTAGGCAAGTCACTGTTTGTATCCGTTTCCTTATCTATAAAAGGATCTAGAGAAGGAAATAGCAAATCAGTCCTCTTTCTCTGTCAAGAAAAACACATATGGGTCAGATATGACTGAAAATAATATTAAACAATAGTATTACTCTGTGACCTTGAACAGAGCTTCTTCCATCTATAAATCTTTGTTCCTTTAATTCTACATTAGGACCTGGAGGTATGGTGCATGGAACTATGGAAAGATCAATTTACTCAAGACTTCTACGTTTTAGTTTCTATTCTATTAACTATTAATTAGATGTATGACATGGTACTATATCAGCTACTATGAGATTGAGAGTTCTTATTTTAAAAGAGACAGGCCTGAACTAAGTGGTCTCTAAGAACTTTTCCAGTTCTAAAATCTGATAGTTACAAATATATTCAAGATCTGACTTGCAGGTATCAGTACACTACGAAGTTCTGATTAAAAGTTAGTTGTCTTTCCTCAAAACTCAGTACTGAGTTTATCATCAAAAACTGCATGTTTCCTTTCAACTCCCTAATCAAACCATAACCATAAGATCCCCGAGTACATTGAGCATGACTATTCTCATGCAGTTCTAGGAGTATGACACAGATGTGCTAGCATCAGCAGAGGCATTCTCATTACTGTGAAAACATATCCTCTTTGAAACATTTATATTTTTTTAAATCGACATTTGTAGGCAGAAAAGAGGAGAGAAGCATTCCCTTTGGCTGATGGGACCTGAAATGTTAAGAACAAATAGGCATCAATGTTCATTCTGGCATGACATTCTGTGAACAGACCTTTGAAATTGATTGGAGTGCTACTAAATTCCAAAGAGCAACAATCTGGGTTCTTATATAGCTGGGTGGCCTAGATATTAATAAGGATATACATACTAATGATGATGAACCAGCTGTCCATGGAAAAGCTGATTTAGAGAATATTCAGTTTTATCATTCTGACAGCTCACATGGGAGAACATACAGTATTCATCCCCTTTCTTTATGCTGGAGTCAAATTAGAATTTTGTTTAAAGATAAGGGGCCAATATCATATCATTTTAAATTCTCATTTTTATGACCTACTTATTTTTAATACTTGCTGCTAAGAGATGGGCATTCTTCACTGCCACATGGGAGTGGTTTTCTATCTCTGTATTGTTTTTAAATGAAGCCATTGGAAGATGGATTTTCTCCATGCTTTCAAACTCACTTTTTTTTTTGATGTGGTTGGGATATTGATTCCCATATACATAATGAATATTTTCCAACGTTTGTTAATTCTTTGGACAAGTCACTTATATAAAATTATTTTTTATGCATCATAATTTTTTATCAAGCTGTACTGGAGGACTTTATAAGGTTCCTTACAGTTCTACAATTCTATAATTCTATTGATATTTTCTTAACTTCACATTATTATATTTTAATCATTTAATAGTATATAATTTATTTCTAGTTAAGAGTATATGATAATACATCTCTGTAATATTCTAAATTATAACTACTTCTATCAGAAGAATCTATTAATAATTATGTTTTACAGTATGTTGTTTATTTGGCAACTCAGTTAAAGAGAATCAGAGGGAGGAAGGGAAGAGAGAAAGGAAGATAGGAAAGGAAGGAGGAAGGAAGGAAGGAAGAGAGAGATGGAGAAAGGAAGGAAAAAAGGAAGGAAAGGAGGGAAAAAGGGAGGGTGGGAGGGAGAAAACTTTACATTATTTTATACTCATAAGAACCCAGAGAAGGAGATGCTATTATTATGCCTATTTTACAGTTGAGGAAACTGAAGTAGACTTTTTTTTTTAGATTATAAAGTCAGTAAATATCTGAGGCTGAATTTATATTCAGGTCTTTCTGATTTGAGGTCCAGCCCTTTACCCCCTACATGTCCAGAGGTTTTATAGATCTGCTTGTCTAGATAACAAAAGAGATGTCTACTTCTCAGGCAGTAGATAATATTATAGGGAAGGGAAGGAAGGGGAAAGATACCCTTTAGGCAGCTTTTCCAAGCTGTCAAGATTTTCTTCCTTTCAAATCTTGCATGCAGTAGATGGCAGTGCCAGGAAAGGGAAAGGAAAATGTATCACTTCCAGTCAGTTCTTCTAAGCAGAAAATATTTTTATCCATTAAGTTCATCTAAGCAGCAATGTTTCTTCTCCACTCATATCTTCCAAGCAGCAAATGCATTGTTCTTATTTTTTCCATTGAATTGTTTCAAGCAGTAGAAGGCAGAACACATTTTAAGGTCTTGTGACTCTTGTGCGGTCACTTTTTAGACCTAGCTCTGAAGATTACTATCAGACTGACTCCAAGGTCTGCTACCGACCAATCCAAAACAAATGTGTGAAATGACTCACTTCTGTTTTATGGTGAGAAGCCACAATCCACACTTCTGTAAGGCTAGCCACAAAGAGGCAATATACAAATATACAAATATACCACATAGTTCTAAATATCAGAACGTCCCAACTTTCAACATTAAGTTCTGGTATTAGTCAAATATAAAATAGATACTTGAAAAAAGGGACATTTCATTCATATTTACTCTTTGTCTTTTCTCTGGGGCTTTTTCTATTTCTTAAACAAGCTATGTTTTATTATTCTTGTGAAAAATCTGTTACCTCTGCAAATAGCATTTAAGTAATAATTCCCTAACTATATCATATCAAGCTCTTCTTAGACAAAAACAAATCAATTTTCCAATATTCTTCCAGGGACTCCATACAGTTATGAAACATAAGGCAACTATGTTGCACAGTAGATAGCATGCTGGATTTGAAATCAGGAAATCCTGAGTTCAAACACAGCCTCAGATACTTACTAGCTGTATGACATTGGTCAAACCATTTAACCCTATTTTCCTCAGTTTCCTCATATGTAAAATGAGCTAGGCAAGGAAATAACAAACTACTTCATCATCTTTGCCAAGAAAACCTAAATGGGATTACAAGTGTCAGATCAGACACATGTGAAATAGCTGAGCATGATGAAATATGGTCCAATCTCTAAAGAAGGAAAATTGTACTCAAAGGATAATGAAGAGATTGATGGAAAACATAGATTATAGCATACTACCAAAGATAACTTATATTCAAGTGAGATAAATGATATCATCTTGGAGACGTATAATAAGAAAAGAAATTAATAATCAACAGATGTCCTTATAACTTTACTGATACCTACATAATGCCAAAATACAACCTGTAGAAAGTATATGGAAGGATGTATATAAGAGATCTGGATATTAGATAGATTACAATCTAGACCACTGAAAGAAATATCCATATCATTGATACTGTGGAACCAATGAAGTAGTAATATGTTTCACTGAGTATAAAATAACATCAGAAATCATTCAGGACAAATATTATCTCTTACAGATAAGGAAATGCATATTCCTTCTGCTCCTCAGCCCTCACATAAACTTATACTCTCCAAGTAGCAATATATGCTCCAAACTTTCCCTCCTTTCTCTTATCTCATTAAAACTTACCTATTTTATATATTATTCTCTTAGAACTAGTGAGATGATCAATTAATTCATGTTAATTATTATTAAAATAATAATTCATATTTTAATAGCACTTTAATTTTTATGAAGAGCATTTAAGAATCCCCCTCCCCCTTAAAGGCAGCACATATTACTAATGCAAATTTATTTTCAGATAAGAACACTGGGGATTTAAAAGGTTATATGCCAACAGATATTTATCTAATCAGTATCATAGGCAGGATTAGTTTATAAGTCAGCAAACATTTAAGTGCCTTCTATTTAGAACACATTTATGCTAAGAGATAGAGATAAAAAAAGAGGCAAAAGACAGTCCCTGGTCTCAAGAAGCTTAAAATCTAATGGAGGAGACAACAAGCAAACAAATATATACAAACAAACTATATACAGGATAATTAGAATTAATTAAAAGACAAAAGGCACTAGAATTAAAAAAGGTGGGAAAGGCTTTCTATAGAGCAGACATGTCAAATTGTGGCTGACAGTCTATGTGTAGCCTACATTGATATGGCCCCACTGAGGCCCAAATGAGCTTAAAATGTGATTGGGAAAATCTACACACATACAAATTTACATAAATGTACATGTGTATATGCTATTGTGTGTGTGTGTGTGTGTGTGTGTGTGTGTGTGTAGAGGGAAAGAGAGAGTTTTCTTTGGAGAAACTGTTATTTGGAGATACTGTCTCTTTCTCCAATTAGAAAACAGACTTCAGGAGGACAAGAACTTTTTCCTTTTTAATTTTAATTCCTGAGTCTAAATGCATGGAATATAGAATGGACTTAATAAATGTTTATTTGATTTGCTGATTAATTGATGGTTATTATCATGTTTAATGATCCAAGGAAAGTGGGAAAGGAAGTCTATTTTAAATTTCACAAATTTAAGGAGTCTTAAAATAGAAACATCCAAGATTTCTTTAAATTTATGTTCTTTCTGCAATTAAAATGGACACAAACCAGCTCTATGCACAGACACCTTATTAAGGCGGCAGGACTGAATTAGAACATTGACATTGTAAAATGGTCTATAAAAAATTACTACCCAATTCTCTTTGCCCTTTTCTCTAAACTAGTGAGCTCTCCTCTTAATATACTGAATTCTATCTTTTAATGGTCTTGTGATTCAAATATTCTAATGCCATTTCTGTTTTTAGTACTTTTGAGTTTTCAAAGCTAAAACTACATACCCTCATGTACCCTTCTTGTGCCCAGCAATAGATTTATCTTTGATGCCCATTTGCTTTTAAGATAATTCCCAGGAATGTTTTAAATTTTTTTCATGAATACTGTTGACATGGATTTTTGTGGTGTTTATAATGTAGAAATACTCAAAGGACACAAAGCATTTAATAGCCATTGATGCAATGCTTAGATTGATTCTGAAATAAACATTTTGTTTTTGCTTTACATACACAGAAATAGGAATATCCAAATTTACTTGGCTTCATACATGAATAAGAAAGCAAGTTAGGCAAATCTACAAGAAAGCCTGAGCTTGGATTCCCCACTAAAAACAAAGGACTCAATGGATTACAGAAATTAATGATGAAAGAAAAGGCCTACTCAGTCTTCGACAGATTTCCTTCCACTATGGGAGTATCATCTACTTGTTCTTTTCCTACTTATTTTTTTCACAGATTCCTTCCAATAATATATTCCAATAGCTTTCCTGAAAGAATATGTCATAGTTTTGTGCATGGTACCATCACAGAAGAAACTTTCTTGATATTATGACTTCATTTTGCTTTTTCTTAATTGCATACTATTATCTCTAATTATATTTATTGGTATGATGCTAAATAATGATGCTCTTTCTTTTATGTTAACACCCTTCAATTATTAGTTGCAATGGTGTCTCTCATTAATCTTAGCTGAGAATGCTATGTATATTTAATTCAGTAATATTTCCAGATTTATGTCAATTACTATTCTTTTTCAGGGAGTTTTTCTCCTCTATGCCAATTGGTTCTGTATCTAGGGAAATGCAGGACCTACACCAGTCAGTTGTCAGAACCCCACATTTAGCAACATTTGACACCTCATCCTTCACTCATATTCTCAGTCTAGCCAAATTCTAATGTTTCTTTTCACAGCATGTACTCCTAGCATTTTGACAGAACTTTTTTCCCTTAAGTAACAGAAGCCAGTTTGTCTGGCACATGCCATAAAGGGGCATGCTGCCAGAGTATCTAAGTCCTTCAAACAGTATTCAATATAATCTGATCCTTGCTCTTTTCTGTTCTTATGCTTCCATGATATTATGTTGATGGTTTAACTATTATTCTGCCTTTGGCTTTAGAGTTTTGTATATAACAAGGAGAGTATTTTCAGTGTTTCCATTCCTTTTTTTCTCCCTGATGCAACTGGGCTTTTTTCCTTCAACTTCCTCCATTCACTGATTCAGAGGTTGGAGTTTTTCATCCTCATGGCCAAAGTGTTCCAGTGCTTAAGACTTGTCTGTCTATTACAAGAACAGAAGAAGTACAACAATATCTCTCAGATCTACCTTTTTCTAACCTCATCTTGACCACGTATAACTTACAGATGTACAACATCTACCTCCTTCTCCTAGTACTATTTTCCATTTTTCTCTACTTAGCTTAAGAGCAGGATCTCTCTTATTCCACTAAGCACATAAATTCATCTATCACCACATTTCTCCTCAAATGCCTATGGTGATGATCCAAACACAAAAGCAACTCAACAAATCAGTTTCAAAGTATTTCCATTTGTCACACCATACCTAAGCTAATCCAAAAAATAAAACTCTATATTGGCCACTGCAAATGCACTAGAATGAATATTATCTGGGGATAAGAGAAATAATGAAATAAAGGTATCAACGATGGGGATCCTATCAACAGATATGATTCAGAAGCCAATACCTAAAGACTTCTACAGAACTTAAGCATGTTATCACTCCAATATTTCTTTTCCAGAGTCTCAATATTTGTTTTGCCTTACTTCTTCCTCTTTACTTTTTGACTTACATCATTTATTCTTTCCAGATTGGCTTCTTGCACCCTGCTTAGCCTTTGGAAGACACTGAGAGCTCTCTATTTTTTGTCTTTGTTTTACCCTCTAGAAAACTCATCTCAGGCTTTTGTTTATATATTTCTTTGTTTTCTTCTGTTTTCCTCTTAAATCCCATGGACACATTCAAGTTAATAAAATAAAAAAGAGAAAATTCAGAAAATAAAGGATATCATGTCATTTAATTGTGTTGATAATACCAAAGGGAAGCTTTAAGCTTTCTTAGTTCTCCCTTTCCTAGATGACTTATAGATCTTATCCTTGGATAAGCTTAAACCACCTTGGGAAATGAAGAATATGAGGAATGCAGAGAATTTAGCATAATAAGATGAAAGAGATAAATAAGCATAATCAAAAGAGAAGTATACACAACAAAAATAATACTGTAAATAAAGTGTATCAAAAAATTAAACTTTTAATAAAAACACTAATGATGATCTCAGAGAACAGTTAATGAAATGATTTTTGCTCAATAAGGAAGGTAGGAGACCAAAAGGGCAGAAATTTTTTAAAATGTTAGATATTATTATTGTATAAAGGATTTTTTTCCTTTTGTTGTTTTGTTGGTTTTTTTTTGTTTGTTTTTAATAATTGTTTTTTTTTTTTTTATTATTATTATATATATATTTTATAATATTATCCCTTGTATTCATTTTTCCAAATTGCCCCCCCTCCCTCTATTCCCTCCCCCCGACGACAGGCAATACCATACATTTTACATGTGTTACAATATAGTCTAGGTACAATACATGTGTGTGAATATCATTTTCTTGTTGCACAATAAACATTAGAATCCGAAGGTACATGCAACCTGGGCAGACAGATATTAGTGCTAACAATTTACATTCGCTTCCCAGTGTTCCTTCTCTGGGTATAGTTATTTCTGTCCATCATTGATCAACTGGAAGTGAGTTGGATCTTCTTTATGTTGAAGATTTCCACTTCCATCAGAATACATCCTCATACAGTATTGTTGTTGAAGTATACAGTGATCTTCTGGTTCTGCTCATTTCACTCAGCATCAGTTGACCTAAGTCTCTCCAGGCCTCTCTGTATTCCTCCTGCTGGTCATTTCTTACAGAGCAATAATATTCCATAACCTTCATATACCACAATTTACCCAACCATTCTCCAACTGATGGACATCTATTCATCTTCCAGTTTCTAGCTACAACAAAAAGAGCTGCTACAAACATTTTGGCACATATATGTCTCTTTCCGCTCTTTAGTATTTCTTTGGGATATAATCCCAGTAGTAGCGCTGTTGGGTCAAAGGGTATGCACAGTTTGATAACTTTTGGGGCATAATTCCAGATTGCTCTCCAGAATGGCTGGATTCTTTCACAACTCCACCAGCAATGTATCAGTGTCCCAATTTCCCCACATCCCCTCCAACATTTGTCATTATTTGTTCCTGTCATCTTAGCCAATCTGACAGGTGTGTAGTGGTATCTCAGAGTGGTCTTAATTTGCATTTCTCTGATCAGTAGTGATTTGGAACACTCTTTCATGTGAGTGGATATAGTTTCAATTTCTTCCTCTGAGAATTGTCTGTTCATATCCTTTGACCATTTATCAATTGGAGAATGGTTCGGTTTCTTATAAATTATGGTCAGTTCTCTATATATTTTGGAAATGAGACCTTTGTCAGAACCTTTGTTTTTAAAAATATTTTCCCAATTTGTTACTTCCCTTCTAATCTTGTTTGCATTAGTATTATTTGTACAGAAACTTTTTAGTTTGATATAATCAAAATCTTCTATTTTGTGATCAATAATGATCTCTAGTTCTCCTCTGGTCATAAATTCCTTCCTCCTCCACAAGTCTGAGAGGTAGATTATCCTCTGTTCCTCTAATCTATTTATTATCTCCCTCTTTATGCCTAAATCATGGACCCATTTTGATCTTATCTTGGTATATGGTGTTAAGTGTGGATCCATATCTAATTTCTGCCATACTAATTTCCAGTTTTCCCAACAGTTTTTTCCGAATAATGAATTTTTATCCCTAATGTTGGAATCTTTGGGTTTGTCAAAGATTAGATTGCTATAGATGTACCCTTTTTTGTCCTTTGTATCTAATCTGTTCCACTGATCTACCGGTCTATTTCTTAGCCAATACCAAATGGTTTTGGTGACTGCTGCTATATAATATAGCTTTAGATCAGGTACACTTAGACCACCTTCCTCTGAGTTTTTTTTCATTAGTTCCCTTGCAATTCTTGACCTTTTATTTTTCCATATGAATTTTGTTGTTATTTTTTCTAGGTCATTAAAATAGTTTCTTGGGAGTCTGATTGGTATAGCACTAAATAAATAGATTAGTTTGGGGAGTATTGTCATCTTTATTATATTCGCTCGGCCTATCCAAGAGCACTGAATGTCTTTCCAATTATTTAAATCTGATTTTATTTTTGTGGCAAGTGTTTTGTAATTTTTCTCATATAATTCCTGACTTTTCTTTGGTAGATGGATTCCCAAATATTTTATACTCTCAACATTTGTTTGGAATGGAATTTCTCTTTGTATCTCTTGCTGTTGCATTTTGTTAGTGATATGTAAAAATGCCGAGGATTTATGTGGATTTATTTTGTATCCTGCCACTTTGCTGAAATTTTGAATTATTTCTAGTAGCTTTTTAGCAGAGTCTTTGGGGTTCTCTAAGTATACCATCATGTCATCTGCAAAAAGTGATAGTTTAATTTCCTCATTTCCTACTCTAATTCCTTGAATCTCTTTCTCGGCTCTTATTGCCGAGGCTAGCGTTTCTAGTACTATATTGAATAGTAATGGTGATAGTGGGCAACCTTGTTTCACTCCTGATCTTACTGGGAAAGGTTGCAGTTTATTTCTATTGCATATTATGCTTACTGACGGTCTTAAATATATACTCCTGATTATTCTAAGGAATAATCCATTTATTCCTATACTCTCAAGAGTTTTTAGTAGGAATGGATGTTGGATTTTGTCAAATGCTTTTTCTGCATCTATTGAGATGATCATATGGTTCTTATTAATTTGATTATTAATATGGTCAATTATATTAATAGTTTTCCTAATATTAAACCAGCCCTGCATTCCTGGAATAAATCCTACTTGATCATAGTGTATTATCTTGGAGATGATTTTCTGAAGTCTTTTTGCTAATATCTTATTTAAGATTTTAGCATCAATATTCATTAAGGAGATTGGTCTATAATTTTCTTTCTCAGTTTTCGATCTACCAGGTTTAGGTATCAGTACCATGTCTGTGTCATAAAAGGAGTTTGGTAGGACTCCTTCATCCCCTATTTTTTTCAAATAATTTATATAACATTGGGGCTAATTGTTCTTTAAATGTTTGGTAGAATTCACATGTGAATCCATCTGGCCCTGGGGATTTTTTCCTGGGGAGTTGATTAATAGCTTGTTCTATTTCTTTTTCTGAAATGGGACTATTTAAGCAATTTATCTCCTCCTCTGTTAATCTAGGGAGCCTATATTTTTGGAGGAAGTCATCCATTTCACTTAAGTTATCAAATTTATTGGCATAAAGTTGGGCAAAGTAACTCCTTATTATTTCTCTAATTTCCTCTTCATTGGTGGAAAGATCCCCCTTTTTCATTTGTAAGACTATCAATTTGATTTTCCTCTTTCTTTTTTTTGATCAAATTTACCAAAGGTTTATCTATTTTATTGGCTTTTTCATAAAACCAACTCTTGGTTTTATTTATTAATTCAATAGTTTTTTTACTTTCAATTTTATTGATTTCTCCTTTTAATTTTTGTATTTCGAGTTTAATTTTTGGTTGGGGGTTTACAATTTGGTCTTTTTCTAGCCTTTTAAGTTGTAAGCCCAATTCGTTAATCTTCTCTTTCTCAATTTTCTTCAAATAAGCCTCTAAAGATATAAAATTTCCCCTTATTACTGCTTTAGCTGCATCCCAAAGATTTTGATATGATGTCTCATCATTATCATTATCTTGGGTGAAATTATTAATTGTTTCTATAATTTGCTCTTTCACCCAGTCATTCTTTAAGATGAGATTATTCAGTTTCCAATTACTTTTTGGTCTATTTACCCCTAACTTTTTACTGAATGTAGCTTTTATTGCATTGTGATCTGAGAAGAAGGCATTTATTATTTCTGCCTTCCTACATTTAATTTTGAGATCTTTATGTCCTAGTATATGGTCAATTTTTGTATAGGATCCATGAACTGCTGAGAAGAAAGTATATTCCTTCCTATTGCCATTCAGTTTTCTCCAAAGGTCTATCATACCTAGTTTTTCTAATGTTCTATTTACTTTTTTAATTTCTTTCTTGTTTGTTTTGTGGTTTGATTTGTCTAAATCTGAGAGTGCAAGGTTGAGATCTCCCACTATTATAGTTTTACTGTCTATTTCTTCTTGCAGTTCTCCTAACTTTTCCTTTAGAAAGTTAGATGCTATACCACTTGGTGCATATATGTTTAGTATTGATATGGCTTCATTATTTATGCTACCTTTCAGCAGGATATAGTTTCCTTCCTTATCTATTTTAACAAGATCTACTTCTGCTTTTGCTTGATCTGAGATAAGGATAGCTACCCCTGCTTTTTTGGCTTTACCTGAAGCATAATAGGCTCTGTTCCAACCTTTTACCTTTACTCTGTATGTATCTCCCTGCTTTAAGTGTGTTTCCTGTAGGCAACATATTGTAGGGTTCTGCTTTTTGATCCAATCTACTATCCGTCTCCGTTTGATGGGATCGTTCATCCCATTTACATTTACAGTTAAAATTACTAATTCTGTATTTCCTGCCATCGTATTATCCCCAGCTTATGCTTTTTTCCCTTGACCCCCCTGATTCCCCTCCCCGATATTTAATTTACAGACCCCCCTTGTGCCGCACAACCCTCCCTCTTTTTTTTTTTGGATCCCTCCCCCCTCCCTCCAAGTCCCTTCACTTATTCTCCTTTTCCTTTTCCCTTTTCCTCTCCCCCCTTTTAATGAGGTGAGAGAAAATTCTCTGAAAAACAAATATGTTATTTACTCTTTGAGCCTCTTCTGATGAGAGTAAGATTCACACAATGATTCTCCCCCTCACTAAGTTCCCTCAGATATGGTGTATTTTCTATGTCTCTTCCTGGGATGTAGTTTCCCTCTTTTTATCACTCCTTCCCCTTTTTCTGAACCGACCTCCTTCCCTTTACTACACCCCCCTTTTTTTCTTTTATATCAGTAAAATCAAATTATCCTTGAGTATTTTTTATATACCCACAACAGAGTTACAGTTCTCATGGGTTCTGTGTACCTTTTTCTGTTTCTCTTCAGTCTTGTGGATGTAGATCAAATTTTTTGTTTAAGTCTGGTTTTTTTCTTAGAAACATATAGAATTCCTCTGTTTCATTGAATGACCATCTTCTTCCATGGAAAAAGATGCTAAACTTAGCTGGGTAGTTCATTCTCGGTTGCAGTCCTTGATCTTTTGCCTTTCGGAATATCAGGTTCCAGGCCCTTCTATCTTTTAATGTGGAGGCAGCCAGATCTTGGGTGACCCTTATTGTGGCACCTTGGTATTTAAATTGTTTTTTTCTAGCTGCTTGCAGGATTTTCTCCTTTGTGTGGTAATTCTGCAGCTTAGCCACAATATTCCGTGGTGTTCTTTTTTTAGGGTCTATTTCAGAAGGAGTTCGATGAATTCTTTCCACATCTACTTTCCCTTCTGTTTCTATTATCTCTGGACAGTTCTCTTTGATAATTTCCTGTAAAATAGAATCTAGGCTCTGTTTTTGGTCATAGTTTTCGGGAAGTCCAATAATCCGCAGATTATCTCTCCTAGATCTATTTTCCAGGTCTATAGATTTTCCCAGTAAGTATTTGACGTTGTTCTCCAGCTTCTCATTTTTTTTGTTTTGTTTGACTGATTCTTGGGTTCTCTGTGAATCATTCATTTCTATTTGTTCCATCCTGACTTTTAAGGAGTTATTTTCTTCTTTCACAGTTTTTAGTTCTTTTTGTAAATGCCCAATTTCGTTTTTAAATGAGTTATTTTGCTCTATTGAATTTTTTTCCATTTCCCTAATTTTTTTTTTTTGAGAATTATTTTCTTTTTCCAATTCAGAAATTCTATTTTCTTGAGACTTTTTTATCTTTTCCAATTCAGAAATCCTACTTTCCTGTGTTTTTTTAACCTTTTCTAATTCACTAATTTTGTTTCCCTGCATCTCCTGTGAATTCTTTATTTTTTCCAACTCCAATTTCAGGACATTGTTATTCTCTATCATAACTTCTCTTTCCTTTCCCCATTTTTCTTCGATCTCCCTCAATTTCTTAAGAGCTTCTTCTAGGAGAGAGTTATGTGATGGGGGGCAGGAATCGTTCCCCTTTAGGTTGTTATCTTCTGAATCTTTGCTGTTAACTTCCTCGGGGTTGGATACCTGCTCTTTCTCTGTATAGAAGGAATCTATAGTTTTTCTAGCTTTTTTGCTCATACTTAAAAAATGTTTTGGGGTCTGTCCCTGGGGTAGGAAATTATTTACTTCTTTACCAGCTTCCTCCCAGACCGGATGGATGCAGCGGCCCCTGCGCCCGCGCTAAGAGAGAGCTCTGGGAGAGAGTTCCCCACCCCCTCCCTGGAAGTGCCTCAGAGGTGATTAGCACTACTGTGCTTCAAGGGCGTAGAATAGTGAAGACAGCAGGAAGCCCAGTCTATGTGTCCGGGTGGGGAGTGGATGTCTGCAGCAGGTGACGTGAGAAGCCCCTGCGCTCAAACTGGAAGTGTCTGCCAGAAACCGCGGTCCCTAGTTCAAAGGTTCCGCTTCTCTGGGACTTCCTGGAGCTGAGTTCCACTCCCTCCAGCTAAGCTAGGCAGTGTGTGTTGCCTTGGGCCGTATCCACCCACTTGTCAGTCTCTTAACTATTCTCAGGAGGTAGCTGAGGCCACACCCCCTGGTGCCGAGATCTGTGCCTGAGTCACCCCCAGGGTCCGGGGAAAATCTAATCTGAGTTTTAAAATATTTTGGCTTTCTCTTCTGAACTGCTAAATAATTAGCAGAGAAGAGCTAACAGCCTGTGCCAGATTCCTTTACCTCAGTGGCTTCTCTGATCCCAGAGCCCCTCCCAGCGCAATGGGCGCAGTGTGCCCCTACCCCACCGTCTGTGCTGGTCTTTCTTATTCCTCCCCTGAGAACTGACCTTTCCTGTTGAAACTCCAGATTCTCTTCAGCTGGTAAGTCGTGCTTCCAGTCCTTGTGGTATCTATCAGTCCTGAGCTAATTTTGAGACTTAATTTATCTAATTGGTTGTGAGGGAGTGAGGACGTTCACTGAGTCGTGTGTTTCTTCTCCTCCATCTTGGCTCCGCCCTAGTCCAATAATTGTTTTTTTTAACAAGAAAAAGTTCAATTCAGAAAAGGATAAGGAGTGATAATATTACAAGAAATGACAGTGGTATAGAACAACATATATCCACATATCCATAAAATATTTATTTTTAAAAGAAGAAAGTAGAATCTAATTCCCTTTCATGTTTTCCTCTCCCCCCCCATTTCTATTGTGCAGTAACACAAAAACAATTCCATTGTTAGAGTAGAACAATACATGGTGATTGGCATTCTCTGAAAATAGGACAAAGTTCATTTACAAATTCTTTTTGACAAAGTCTTTGTTAATTCTTTTCTTCTTTCACCTTTAATTTAGGAATGTCATGCTGTAGCAATTTTCTCCATATATGAACACCTGAAACAGGGAATAAGTCAATATAAAATAAGTTGCTAATTATGTGCAAGAAACAATTAGTAAAATAATACATAGGGTATAGGAATAAAAGGACATGTGAAAAGAAGTTAATTCCCTAAATTATATAGAATTTCATACCTTTTAATGTACTTTCTTACATAGAATTTAAACTGATTCTCCAAAATAGCCCAATAAGTTAGTAATAAAAGATTTTTATTTGTACTTTGTAAGAGAGGCAAAATAAGATAATTGAGGTCATACCACAGCAAATGAGGCAGTTAAGAATCAAATTCACATTATTTCTTCTTTCTGCAGCATAATTATTGCTCATGAAAAGGCACATTAATGTGGAGGTTTTCATAAAGGAAGTAGACCTAAAGGTCTCCACTTTGGCTTCCACTCATTCTCTCCTCACCTCACTCAAACATTTCCTCAACTATTTCTTGCTTCACTCTTGGTTCCCATGAAAAGGAAGCCATAACCTTGGTAAGGCAAATCAGTCTCTTCATATAGACCTCCATCTTATCTCATCCAATCTATTTTCAGCAGATTTCTCCATCTATCATCTTCAATATCTCTCTCACTTTCAATATCTCCTTATTCAATGGTTCCTTAACTACTGACTAAAATAATGCCCATTTCTTCCCAATCTTAAATTGAAATAAAAAAATGCACCCTTATTAATTTTGCTATTAGTCTTAGTATTCAATCTTTTCCAGCTAAATTCCTTGAGAAAGGAGTTTACAACTTCTGTATTTTATTCTAAATTTTCTGTAGTATGGCTTCCAACTTCATAATTCATCTAAAATTGCCTTACATAAACTTACTAATGATCTCTAAATTGCCAAATCTAATGATAACTCTTTTTTTTTTTTTTTTTTTTTTTTTTTTTACTTTTTGTTTTTCATTCTTCAGTCATATACAACGCTTTGTGATCTCATTGGGATTTTTCTTGGCAAAGATCTTAGATTGGTTCACCATGTACTTCTCCAGCTCATTTTACAGATGAGGAAACTGAGACAAATAGGTCCAGGGTCATATAGCTAGAAAGATTGGTTTTCCTGACTTTAGGCCAATCACTCTTTGCACTGCACTATCTAGCTAGTCAATCGGATGCCCAAAAGTCATCTCAAATTCAGAATGTCCAAAAGAGTACTTACTAACTGTCTCTCTCCCCATTTTCCAACTTTCTTTCAGACACTCAGGTCCACAACTTTGGTGTCATCTTTGACTTCTTACTTATACTTACCCCACATTTCTAATATATTATAATATATTCCCTCTCCTTGAAGTAAACTCACTGGCTCATGGTACTTTCAGGATCAAATATAAAAAGCTCTTTTTGGAATTTGAAATTTCATAGTACTTTGCTCCTCTCTAGCATTCCACTTTTCTTACATCTCACATTCTGCCACATAATATGCAATCTAGTGATAATGTCCTTTTTGCTATTTTGCCCACATGATCTTACATCTCCTAATTATGCTTTTTAACTGATGGTCTTCAATGCTTAGAACACTTTCCCTCCTTGTTTCAATCTTGATCCTTCAAGACTTAGTCTTCCTCAAATCTCACTGTCTTCAAGAAGTCTTCTTCAGTCTTCCTCCAACCCCAGTGATTTCCTATTGAAATTATCTTCCATTTATATTATATTTCTATTTTAATCCTATAGTTATTTCATGTTGTCTCCCCCATTAAAAGGAGAGTTTCTTAAAACCAGTAACTGTGTTTAGCCTTTCTTTTATATCCCCATCAATTACAGAATCCCTGGCATGTAATAAATATTCAATAATTCCTTGGTGACTACTTTACTGATTGACTTATATGGATAGGTGAAAACAGAGCAAATAACATCATCTGAATGGAGAAATGATATTTAAAAAAAAAGAGTGAGGGTAGAGAATAGATATAATAACTTCAGTCAGTCATTTAGTAAATATTTACCATTTTCTGAATACTGTGCTAGAATAAAGGGATACAAAACCAAAAATAAATGAAACAATTTTTGTCCCTAATGATCTTAAATTCTACATAGGAAATTAACATGTATATATACACACATGCACACACACATGTGTACAAGTGCATATGTGTGGAGATGGCTAAAAAGAAATACAAAATTTAGAGAAGAAGGACACTAGAAATTGAGAAGATAAGAACAGCTTTACTTTTTTTTAAGTGTTCTTTTGTTCTGTTTTTTATTACCTCTTTTTTATAATCATTTATTTTATTAATTTTATAATTATAATTTTTGACAGTATATATGCATGAGTATTTTTTTACAACATTATCTCTTGCTTGTATTCATTTTTCCAAATTTTCCCCTCTCTCCCTATATTCCCTCCCCTAGATGACAGGCAATCCCATACATATTAAATATGTTACAGTATAACCTAGATACAATATATTTGTGTAAATCCAATTTTCTTGTTGCACGGTAAGAATTGGATTCCGAAAGTATAAGTAACCTGGGTAGAAAGATAGTAGTGCAAACAGTTTACATTCAATCCCCAGTGTTCCTTTTCTGGTTGAAGCTGTTTCTGTCCATCAGTGGTCAACTGGAAGTGAATTGGATCTTCTTTATGTTGAAAATATCCACTTCAGTTAGAATATGTCTTCATACAGTATTGTTGTTGAGGTATATAGTGATCTCCTGGTTCTGCTCATTTCACTTAGCATCAGTTCATGCAAGTCTCTCCAAACCTTTATGTATTCATCCTGCTGGTCATTTCTTATACAGCAATAATATTACATAACGTTAATAACCATAATTTACCCAACCATTCTCTAATTGATGGACATCCATTCATTTTCCAATTTCTAGCCACTATAAAAAGAGCTGCCACAAACATTTTGACACAAACAGGTCCCTTTCCCTTCTTTAGTATTTCTGTGGGATATAAGTCCATTAGCAGCACTGCTGGACCAAAGGGTATGCGCAGTTTGATAACTTTTTGGGCATGGTTCCAAATTGCTCTCCAGAATGGCTGGATTCTTTCACAACTCCACCAACAATGTATCAGTGTCCCAGTTTTCCCACATCCCCTCCAACATTCATCATTATCTTTTTTCCTGTCATCTTAGCCAATCTGACAGGTGTGTAGTGGCATCTCAGAGTTGTCTTAATTTGCATTTCTCTGATAAGTAGTGATTTGGGATACCCTTCCATATGAGTGGATATAGTTTCAATTTCATCATCTAAAAATTGTCTGTTCATATCCATTGACTATCAATTGGAGAATGGTTTGATTTCTTAGAAATGAGAGTTAGTGCTCTATATATTTTGGAAATGAGGGCTTTATCAGAACCTTTAATTGTAAAAATATTTTCCCAATTTGTTACTTCTGTTCTAATATTGTTTCCATTAGTTTTGTATATAGAGAAGCTTTTTAATTTGATGTAATCAAAATCTTCTATTTTGTGATCAATAATGATTTCTAGTTCTCCTTTGGTCATAAATTCCTTCCTCCTAAGGAATTTATGACCAGAGGAGAACTAGAGATCATTATTGATCACAAAATAGAAGATTTTGATTACATCAAACTAAAAAGTTTCTGTACAAATAATACTAATGCAAACAAGATTAGAAGGGAAGTAACAAATTGGGAAAATATTTTTAAAAACAAAGGTTCTGACAAAGGTCTCATTTCCAAAATATATAGAGAACTGACCATAATTTATAAGAAACCGAACCATTCTCCAATTGATAAATGGTCAAAGGATATGAACAGACAATTCTCAGAGGGAGAAATTGAAACTATATCCACTCACATGAAAGAGTGTTCCAAATCACTACTGATCAGAGAAATGCAAATTAAGACCACTCTGAGATACCACTACACACCTGTCAGATTGGCTAAAATGACAGGAACAAATAATGATAAATGTTGGAGGGGATGTGGGGAAATTGGGACACTAATACATTGCTGGTGGAGTTGTGAAAGAATCCAGCCATTCTGGAGAGCAATTTGGAACTATGCCCCAAAAGTTATCAAACTGTGCATACCCTTTGACCCAGCAGTGCTACTACTGGGATTATATCCCAAAGAAATACTAAAGAGCGGAAAGAGTCATATATGTGCCAAAATGTTTGTGGCAGCTCTTTTTGTTGTAGCTAGAAACTGGAAGATGAATGGATGTCCATCAGTTGGAGAATGGTTGGGTAAATTGTGGTATATGAAGGTTATGGAATATTATTGCTCTGTAAGAAATGACCAGCAGGAGGAATACAGAGAGGCCTGGAGAGACTTAGGTCAACTGATGCTGAGTGAAATGAGCAGAACCAGAAGATCACTGTACACTTCAACAACAATACTGTATGAGGATGTATTCTGATGGAAGGGGAAATCTTCAACATAAAGAAGATCCAACTCACTTCCAGTTGATCAATGATGGACAGAGGTAGCTACACCCAGAGAAGAAACACTGGGAAGTGAATGTAAATTGTTAGCACTAATATCTGTCTGCCCAGGTTGCATGTACCTTCGGATTCTAATGTTTATTGTGCAACAAGAAAATGATATTCACACACATGTATTGTACCTAGACTATATTGTAACACATGTAAAATGTATGGGATTGCCTGTCATCGGGGGGAGGGAGGGGGGGTAATTTGGAAAAATGAACAAAAAAAAAAAAAAATAAATAAATAAATAAATAAATAAATAAATAAAGTTAATCGTCATAAAAAATAAATAAATAAATAAATAAATTCCTTCCTCCTCCACAGGTATGAGAGGTAGACTATCCTCTGTTCCTCTAATCTAATTTATGATCTCATTCTTTATGCCTAAATTATAGATCCATTTTGATCTTATCTTGGTATATGGTGTTAAGTGTGGGTCCATGTCAAATTTCTGCCATACTAATTTCCAGTTTTCCCAACAGTTTTTTTCAAATAATGAATTCTTATCCCAAATATTGGTATTTTTGGGTTTGTCAAACACTAGATTGCTATAATTGTACTCTATTTTGTCCTGTGTACCTAATCTGTTCCACTGATTGACTAGTCTATTTCTTAACCACTACCAAATGGTTTTGGTGACTGCAGCTTTATAATATAGCTTTAGATCAGGTACAGCTAGACCACCTTCATCTGACTTTTTTTTATTAATTCCCTTGAAATTCTCAACCTTTTATTCTTCCATATGAATTTTGTTTTTATTTTTTCTAGGTCATTAAAATAGTTTCTTGGGAAAAAAAAGTTTCTTGGGAGTCTGATTGCTATAGCACTAAAAAAAATTAGCTTAGTTTGGGGAGTATTGTCATCTTTATTATATTCGCTCGGCCTATCCACAAGCACTGGATGTCTTTCCAATTATTTAAATCTGACTTTATTTTTGTGACAAGTGTTTCATAATTTTGCTCATATAATTCCTGACTTTTCTTTGGTAGATGGATTCCCAAATAGTTTATACTCTCGACATTTGTTTGGAATGGAATTTCTCTTTGTATCTCTTGCTGTTGGATATTGGTGGCGATGTATAAAAATGCTGAGGATTTATGTAGATTTATTTTGTATCCAACAACTTTGCTAAAGTTGTGAATTATTTCTAATAACTTTTTATTAGAATCTCTGGGGTTCTCTAAGTATACCATCATATCATCTGCAAAGAGTGATAGTTTGATTTTCCTCATTACCTACTGCTATTCCTTTAATTTCTTTCTCGATTCTTATTGCCAAGGTTAGCATTTCTAATACATTATTGAATAGTAATGGTGATAGTGTTTCACTCCTGATTTTACTGGGAAAGGTTCCAGTTTATCCCCATTACATATTATGCTTACTGACTGTCTTAAATATATGTTCCTGATTATTTTAAGGAATAGTCCATTTATTCTAATACTCTCAAGTGTTTTTAGTAGGAATGGGTGTTGTATTTTATCAAATGCTTTTTCTTCATCTATTGAGATGATCATATAGTTTTTATTAATTTGATTATTAATATGGTCAATTATACTAACAGTTTTCCTAATATTAAACCAGCCCTTCATTCCTGGTATAAATCCTACTTGATCATAATGTATTATCCTGGGGATGATTTTCTGAAGTCTTTTTGCTAATATCTTATTTAAGATTTTAGCATCAATATTCATTAAGGAGATGTGTCTATAGTTTCTCAGTTTTCAACCTACCCTATTTAGGTATCAGCACCATGTCTGTGTCATAAAAGAAGTTTGGTAGGACTCTTTCATCCCCTATTTTTTTCAAATAGTTTATATAACATTGGGGCTAATTGTTCTTTAAATGTTTGGTAGAATTCACATGTAAATCCATCTGGTCCTGGGGATTTTTTCCTGGGGAGTTGATTAATAGCTTGTTCTATTTCTTTTTCTGAAATGGGACTATTTGAGCAGTTTACCTTCCTAATCTAGGAAGCCTATGTTTTTGGAGGTAGTCATCCATTTCACTTAAGTTATCAAATTTATTGGCATAAAGTTGTGCAAAGTAACTCATTATTTCTCTGATTTTCTCTTCATTGGTGGAAAGATCCCCCTTTTCATTTGTAAGACTAACAATTTGATTTTCCTCCTTCCTTTCTCTGATCAGATTTACCAAAGGCTTATCTATTTTATTGTCTTTTTCATAAAACCAACACTTGGTTTTATTTATTAATTCATTTTTTTTTTACTTTCAATATTATTGATTTCTCCTTTTAATTTTAGAATTTCAAGTTTAGTTTTTGGTTGGGGGTTTTTAATTTGGTCTTTTTCTAGCTTTTTAAGTTGCAGGCCCAATTCATTGATCTTCTCTTTCTCTATTTTCTTCAAATAAGGCTCTAAAGATATAAAAATTTAACTCATTACCGCTTTAGCTGCATCCCACAAATTTTGGTATGATGTCTCATCGTTGCCATTATCTTGGGTGAAATTACTAATTGTGTGTATAATTAGCTGTTTCACCCAGTCATTCTTTATGATATTATTCAGTTTACAATTACTTTTTGGTCGATTTACCCCTAATTTCTTATTCATTGTAGTTTTTATTGCATTGTGATTTGAGAAGAAGGCATTTACTATATCTGTCTTCCTGCATTTAATTTTGAGATCTTTATGTCCCAATATATGTTCAACTTTTGTATAGGTTCTAAGATCTATCATACCTAGTTTTTCTTGTTCTATTTACTTCTTTAATTTCTTTCTTATTTGTTTTGTGGTTTGATTTATCTAATTCTGAGAGTTCAAGGTAGAGGTCTCCCACTATTATAGTTTTGCTGTCTATTTCTTCTTGCAATTCTCTTAATTTCTCCTTCAGGAAGTTAGATGCTATACCTCTTGGTGTATATATGTTTAGTACTGGTATGACTTCATTGCCTATGCTACCTTTTAGCATATTTAATTAGATCAATTCCTGCTTTTGCTTGATCTAAGATAAGGATGGCTACCCCTGCTTTTTTGGCTTCACCTGAAGCATAATAGATTCTGCTCCAACCTTTTACCTTTACTCTGTATGTATCTCCCTCCTTTAAGTATGTTTCCTGTAAACAACATATTGTAGGGTTCTGACTTTTGATCCAGTCTGCTATCCGCCTCTATTTAATGGGACAGTTCATCCCATTCACATTTACAGTTAAAATTACTAATTCTGCATTTCCTGCCATCATATTATCCCCTGATTATGCTTTTTTCCCCTTGTCCTCCTTGAACCCCTTCCCCAGTATTGAATTTATGGACCCCACTTGTGACACGCAGCACTACCTTTTTAGTAACCCTCCCCCCTCCTTTTAAGTCCCTTCCCTTTTCTTGTACCTTTCCCTTATTCCTCTTTTCCTTTTTCTTTTTCCTCTCCCCTCTCATAATGAGGTGAGAGAGAATTCTATGAAAAACAAATATGTGAATTATTTACTCTTTGAGCCTACTCTGGTGAGAGTAAGATTCACACAATGTTTCTCCCCCTCTCTAAATTCCCTCAGATGTGGTAAATTTTCTCTGCCTATTCCTGGGATGTAGTTTCCCTATTTTTATCTCTCCTTTCCCTCTTTCTGATACTATCCCCTTCCCTTTACTACTTCCCTGTTTTGTATGTTATATCAGTAAAATCAAATTATCCATGTGGATTTTCGTATATCCACAACAGAGATACAGTTCTCAAGAGTTCTTTTTACCTTTTTTCTATTTCTCTTGAGTCTTTTAGATGTAGATCAAATTTTTTGTTTAAGTCTGGTTTTTTTCTTAGAAACAAATGGAATTCCTCTGTATCATTAAATGCCCATCTTCTTCCATGGAAGAAAATGTTAAACTTAGCTCGGTAGTTTATTCTTGGTTGCAATCCTAGTTCTTTTGCCTTTCTGAATATCAGGTTCCAGGACCTTTGATCCTTTAATATTGAGGCAGCCAGATCTTGAGTGACCCTTATTGCGGCATCTTGAATTGTTTTTTTCCTAGCTGCTTGCAATATTTTTTCCTTAGTTTGGTAGTTCTGCAGCTTGTCACAATATTCTGTGGAGTTCTTCTTTATAGGGTCTTTTTCAGAAGGTGTTCGATGAATTCTTTCAATGCCTATTTTCCATTCTTTTTCTATTATCTCTAGACAGTTTTCTTATATAATTTCCTGTAAAATAGAATCTAAGCTCTTTATTTCATCATAATTTTCGGGAAGTCCAATGATCCTCAGATTCTCTCTCCCAGATCTATTTTCCAGGTGTATAGATATTCCCAGTAAATATTTGACGTTATTCTCCAGCTTTTCTTTTTTTTGTTTGTTTTGTTTGACTGATTCTTGGTTTCTCAATGAATCATTCATTTCTATTTGCTCAGTCCTGATTTTTAATAATTTATTTTCTTCATTAACATTTTTACTTCTTTTTGTATATATCCAATTGAGTTTTTAAATGAATTATTTTGCTCTGTTTTTTTCCATTTCAGTTTTTTTTTTTTTTTTTTTTTTTAGTGAGTTATTTTCTTTTTCCAAATCACAAATCCTACTTTCTTGGAAATTTTTTATGTTTTAACCTTTTCTAATTCACAAATTTTGTTTCCCTGCACCTCCTGTGAATTCTTTATTTTTTTCAACTCAAAGTTCAGGATGTTGTTATTCTCTGTCATAGCTTCTCTTTCCTTTCCTCGTTTTTCTTCAAACTCTCTCATCTTTTTAATAGTCTCTAGGAGAGAGTTATGTGATGGGTCGCAGGTATCATTCCCCTTTAGGGTGTTATCTGCAGACTGTGTGCTGTTAGGTTCCTCAGGGTTTGATACCCACTCTTTCTCTGTATAGAAGGTGTCAATCGTTCTCTTCAGCTTCTTATTCATTGTTAACACTCTGTGGGGGGGGGGGGGGTAGGAAATTTACCAGCTTCTTCCCAGACTGGGGTTAGGATGCAGCAATCCTGTGACTGCACTAAGAGAGAACACTGAGAGAGAGTTCCCCTCCCCTCTGGAAATGACTCAGAGGTGGTTAGCACAGCTGCATTTCAAGAAGTGCCCAGTGAGGAACCCCTGCTGTGTGGCCTATCGATTGCCCTGAGGTTTGAGGCTGAACAGTGAGCGTCACAACCCTGCCATACCCCCCCCACCCTCTGTGGCAGTGGATATTAGCAGCAAATGCAAAAAGCCCCTGTGCTCAAACTGGAAGTCTCTGCCTGGGAAGCACAGTCCCTGCTGGGGAGGTTCTGCTTCTGTGGGAGTTCCTCTGCTGCTGGAATTTCATTACTGGGAGAATTCCACTGCCTCAGGCTGAGCCTTGCACTATGTGGATTAGAGACTTCCCCGGGCTGTGTCCCCTGCTGTTCAGGTTCTTCACTGCCCCAAGGAAAAGCCCTGGACAGCAGCAGGCGGTTGGACAGCTGTGCTGAGATGTGTTAGGTCACTTCCGGTTTGAGGTGATTATATTTTCTGGCTTTTTACTTTAAAGTGGCTTTGATTTCTCTTCTGATCTGCTGTTTTATAAGCAGAGTAGAGCTATCAGCCTATGCCAGATTCCTCTATGTCAGTGGCTTCTCTGATCCCATGGTCCTCCCCAGCCCATTTGGCACAGTGTGCTAGCCCCTAGTCCAACCCTGTCTGTGCTAGTCTTTTTTTCCTCCTCTCGGAACTGACCTTTTCTGTTGAAATTCCAGATTCTCTTCTGCTGGTAAGTCGTGCTTCTAATCCTTCTGGTTTTTATTAGTCCAGCATTATTTTTGAGGCTGATTTAACTAATTGGTATTGAGGGAAGAAAGGAGCTTAGAAATTCACGTGTATCTTCTCTGCCATCTTGGTTCTGTCCCCTATTATCTCTTTCAAAGTCTTGTCTCCTTTCCTGGGACCCAGTTAACTTTCTTAAAGGCTTTGGAGTCTTGGTTTCGGTGGAGAAACTAAGGAGGACAGGCCTGCCACCACAATGCTGATGAAGATGGAATTAATCTTCCTCCTTGGTTCTGAGAGCTTAGTTCTCTATCTTCTCTGCTTCTATGTATCTGAATCTCCTTCAGCTTTACTTTTTAAAAATAATTCCTGAGTTGTATTTATTTTTAAAGTAAGAAATATTATGAAGCAAAAATAAAGAGGGAGTGCATTCCAAGTACTGGGCATACTATGAAGGCACAGAGCCAAAAAGCCTTGTATGAAGAACAGAAATAAGGCTAGTTTGATTAGACTAAAGACTGTGGGAAAGAAAGAAATGTATGTTGCAAAACTAAAGATTGGATCCTGATTGGAAAGAGTTTTACAAACTAAACAAGAAGAGATAATATTGTATTCCTTAGTCAAGAAGGAGACATTTTAATCTGTAGTGTTTGATAGTGATATGCTCAGTTCTGTGCTTAAGGAAATTATTTAGTAATTATGTGGAGATCTTGAAGCAGAGAGAGACAAGGTGGGAACATTGATCAGTTTTAAAATTTCAGGCAAGAAGTGATGATATATTGAATGAGCAGGACAACAATGCTAGTGGAGAATTAGATCAGCTTTAAGAAAAGTTGGATTAGATATTGGAATTCTTGACAACCAATTGGGTGTGAAGAATGAGACAAAATTAGATGATTATAAGTGAGGATAATGATAAGGTTACAAACATGCAGTATTGCTACAGAGTAGGAGATTAATAAATGCATATTGATTTATTGAAGGAATAGTACTACACTAAATAGGTACTAAAATGTTCAATAGAAGATAGAGTTTGGAGACGAGATAAGTTTAGGTTTGGACAAAATGAGTTTGTGATGTCTCTGGGATAACTAGCTTGAAATGTTCAATAGGTAATTGCTGATATGGATCTTAAGCTCAGGAGAAATATTGGAATTAAATACATACATACATGTATTTACATAAATACATATTTGCCTATCATCTACCTATTTAGATCTGTGAGCTGTCTATATAGAGATAACTAAATGTATAAAAGATAATGAAGCCCTTAAAGAGAGAAAGAAACAGAGAGAACAAAGGAGTTCTAGTTCAGAGTTTGAAATGTACTTACAATCAAAGAATTTGACATAGATGATGGGCAAAAAAAACAAAACAAACAAACAAACAAACAACAACAAAAAAAAAACAACAACAAATAAGGTGTGCTCAGACAGGCAGGAAAAAAAACCAGGAAGAAACAGAGGAGAAAAACTTTCTAGGACAAAAGTATTAGAAATGTCAAAATGGATGAATGCTAACAAAAGTTCATCAGATTCAACAATGGAGAAATCACTGATAATTTTGAAAACAAGAGTTTCAGTTGAGTTTTGAAGTTAGAAATCAAATTGCCAAGAGATGAAGATAGATTAGAGGAGAAGAAATGGTATGAGTGTGATAGTTTTTTCTAAAATTTTAAGAAAGGTGGAAAGAAAATGGATGGATATGGAATTTTGGGATATGGATATTTAAATGTAGGATGGAAGTAATAAGTAGATAGAAAGAAATTGAATATTAGTGATAAAAAGGGGAAGATTTAGATAAGCAATCTGCTGGAGAAGTTAGGAGGAAGTAGAATCAAGACTACATATAAAGGGCCAGGGCCACTTCATTATTAGAAATTCAGTAAAAAGAAGAGAGAGATGATGTTAAGATTTAAAATCCAAAGGGAAGATTAGGGAGCAATGACCCCAATTTTCTTAATAAAGGAAGAGTCAACATCCTCAGCTGAGAGGGAAAATGGGAAGACTGGGGGAAAATGTTTCAGATCAGCTTCTTTGGCTAGTAGAATATAAAATGGTAAAAAAAAAAAAAAAAAAAAAGGAAATAAAAAGGAATATTGCCTTGCTATATAAAACCAGTAAACACTAGATAAAATAAACCCTTCTCCTTCAGTTACAAGACTTATTTCCATTCCATTCATCAGCACATGAGGAATAGAAGAAGTAAATAATGTAGGATTTTAATTTGGCAAGGAATGGGCATTTATAGGATAAGGGAATAAGGTATCTGATAGCAAAGGATAGTATAGAATTGAATTAGTTTATTAGGGTCAAGACTGGGAAAAAAGATTGGTCTTCACTGGGTTATAACTGGAAGAAGATGATGTAAGTGTGACAATCTATCCTTGAGTGACAATACCCTGTAGTATTGCAGTTTGGGTTTTATTGTGGACTTTTGAGTCAGGGCCAAGATTGGAATAATTAACTGATAGATTTATAGAAAAATGATTAACAAGCTTGGTGTTAAGGGTCATGACAGTCATTTACTGACACAAGTTACTCATTCCAAAATATATAGATATAGTCCTTATAGGGATTGGTAAAATAATTGGTTGATGAGTGGCCAATTATGAAGATGTTTGAGATATGGAGAAATATTTGAATGTTGGTAGCTAAATGAGACTCCTAATAATCTAGATCTTCAATGGGATCTTCCAAAATATGCATCCAGCAGCAATTCTGTCTCTTAGAATATCCAGCTATCCCACTTCTCCATTGAATTCCTCCCTAATTTTTTTTTTTTTGTTTTTTTGTTTTTGTTTTTGTTTTTGTTTTTTTCCCCTGAGGCTGGAGATAAGTGACTTGCCCAGGGACAGCTAGGAAGTGTTAAGTGTCTGAGACCAGATTTGAACTCGGGTCCTCCTGAATTCAAGGCTGGTGCTCTATCCACTGCGCCACCTAGCTGCCCCCCAGAATTCCTCCCTAATGTTAAAAACAAACAAACAAACAAACAAACAAACAAACAAAAAGAAACAAAACAAAACACTATGTCAGATGAATTTTCCAGAGGCATCCAATTCTGTACCTCATGCCATCCTCTGATAGTTTAAGAAAAAATAGCTCAGGAATGGAATTCAATGTAAAAATACAGGGTCAAAAAGGCCAAAGTTTGCCTAATGTCACTTGAGTTTCTTCAAAAGAAATTTCCTGAATACATTGAGTATAGTACTAGTATTCTAGGGGCTAGAGAATGAGGCAGATTTGATCTATGATGTTTGTTATATAGACTGAACCAAAAGATCTATTTTGCTATGAGAAAGACATAGAGTTAGTTTCTTCAACAAAGCACATGGTGACTTCCAAAGGGAAACAAGTAAACATTAAAAGAATTTATATAAAAGTAGACTAGACTATAATAACATATAATAATCAATGTTTCTGGACTCCTATTTGAGGCAATTTAGCAGAACTAATGAGCTTTAGAAAAGGTCCTACTTGCTTCTTGAAAAGTATCAGGCAAGGAAAAGGTTTATGTAGATATGACATTGTATCTGTGGCAAATGTCCTGAAGACCCCATTATTTGCAGATGATGGTGGATCCAACAGAAAGACCTAAGCAGGTACTATTTAGACAATGGTGACTCCAAAGCAGCATGGAGTACCTAAACTTACTACATAGATAATGATCACTCCAGAGGATTCTGGGAGGATGGTAGAATAGGTTTCAAGCTCCCCCGATTTTCCCCACAAATAGAACAAATTTGTACCTCAAGATGAAAACAGATTGGTGAAACATCAAGAAGACTTAGGGCAGAACTGGGATCTTCCAGATACAACTTGGGAAGATCTGAAGAAATGCCACAGGCTAGGGATTACCCTGTCTGAAGTGCAAACTCCTGGGGGGCTAGTTCCATGCAAACAACAAGGGGAGATCCTTCAGGCTATTGGATGTGGCTGGAGCTTCAGCTCAAAAACACTGAGACTTTCACCTTCCAGACTTTTGTGTGTGGATTTGAGTCCCTGAAAATGAAGTGAACCTCAGCTGATCAGGAATGCCAGGCTCAGTTGTGCTGCTGAGCTGCAGCTATCATCAGCACCCAGTGAGTGCAAAGGCAGCTGGACAGGAATCCTGCTAGCTAAGGGCATTTACAGGAGGGTGGAGCTCTTGGTTTAGGTTTCCTGGTTAGAGTGGAGTGCTGAAGGGAAGCTTGAAGCACCATCTCCTTAACTCATGATTTGAGGTGCTTGCATTAATACCTCTCCTTTAAAAAAACTGAACCAGCAAAGTGAATGAACCTTACATTAAAACATATTAAGAGAACAGGAAAGACCAGGATTCATCTGCAGAAGATACTATAGAAATAATAGCTTCTACCCCAACTTTTACCCCAAAGAGTAAGGTGAAACGGCACAAAGCTCAGACAGAATTTACAGAGCTCAAAAAAGAATTTAAAAAAATGAAAGACATTGAGGAAAAACTAAAAAATCCAAGAAAAACAAGATTATGAAAAAAGAGTTAATGAATCAACTAGTATAGGAAGAAAAGAGTCTCAAAAATGGAAATAAATTTTTGAAAATTAGAATTGGGCAAGGGGAATCTGCTGAAGGTAAAAGACACCAAGAAATAAAATAATATATTATAAAGAATAAGAAAATAGAACAGAATGTGAAACATAAGAAAAACAGATCTGGAGAAAACACAGAAAAGAGAAAATATTAAGAATAATTGGAGTGCTTGAAAGTTGTGACCAAAAAGAGAACCTTGACATAATAGTACAGAAAATAATTCAGGAAAATTGTCCTGGAGTAATAGAATACGATGAGATAGTAGAAATAGAAAAAAAATCCACTTATCACCCTTAAAGATCTCCTTTGTGGGAAACATATAGCAATATTATTGCCAAATTTCAAACCCCAAGATCAAAGAGATACTTTTGCAAGAAATAAAAAAAAAAAAAAAACAATTCAAATATGCTGGAACAACAATTAGAATTGTACAAGATTTATCAGCAGTTACAATAAAAGACTTTAGGTCCTGTCATATCATATGTCAAATCATATCTATTGACAATTTAAAAAATTAGTCCTTTGACAAAAAAATCATATCTAGCAAAATTTTCAATAACTTTGAATGAGAAAAAAATGGACAGTCAACAAACTTGCAGATTTTCACGACTTCCTAGCAACCAAACCTGAACTTAACAGAAAATTTAACATATTAAAAACCCCTATCAAACATCCACCCACTTTAAGGAACTCAACATGGACAAACTGTTTAAACATGGACAAATTATTTATGTCTTTATTACATGGGATATGTATATTACATGTTTAAGACACATTAATAGTAGAAGAGTTCAAAAGAAAGATCTGAACAATTAAAGTAAAATAGTAATTATATTATACAAATGAGGTACAGAGAAAGAATATACACAGAGCCATTAGAAGGGGGAAGAGGACTCATAGTTCTAAAAACCTACTCAGATTAGGAAAGGGTTTAATAGGCAACACTACATATATTCCATGAAGGGTATAGTACCCTCCAAAATTCATAAAGAAATGTGGAGGGAGAGATGGTCAGATGGAGAAGCAAAGAGTGAAGGAAAAGACAAGGGAAAGATCCTTGGGTGGGGGGGAATTTAAGTAATGATAAGGAAAATTATTGAGCAGAATTTAATTTTAAAATTAACAGGTATAGGAAAGACATGTATATATGTGATAATGAGGGTGAATAAGTATATATATATATATATATATATATATATATATATATATATATATATATATATATATATATATATATTTGTTGTTATATATTTTGAAACAAAATTAAATTTATAAAAAAATAAGCACAGATAATGGTCACTCCATGGATGGCATATATAGGTTTATAACATTCAATTAAAATATTTTTGTGAGACTCCAAAGTGTTTTCTAACATGAAGTTTGCTACAGTTTTAATAGCCATGAGCTGCCATAGGCCCCCGGCAATGAGTGTACTGTACAAAGATACTGCTGAAAAGGAATTTCAATAGCTGAGATATGAATCTATTTTCCTTTGACTGATTCTACCTAGGAGAAAATTATTCTTAATTACCTTAAGAGTAATATCATCATAAACATGTCTGTCTGTTTCATTCTATATGGAAGGATTGAAACTAAGAAGAGCAATATTCTCAGAATAGGGGGAAAGTCATTTTTCCAGCTGTATAAACTCCTAATTTGACTTATTCAAATAGTGTAATTTTTATTCAAGAAAAAACAAACAACTAAGGCTACATTGCTTACAGGTCATTGCTAGAAGACATGCAAAAGAGGAAACTAAAGATGAAAATAACCTTTGTTCACCTTAACAATCAAGGCCATGGTCTTATTTGTTTAATTCTTTTCATGAACCACCAATGAAGTAATTTAATTTGAGGGGGAAGAAGGGAAGGAGAGACAGAGAGAGAAAGAGAGAGAGAGAGAGAGAGAGAGAGAGAGAGAGAGAGAGAGAGAGAGAGAGAGAGAGAGAGAGAGAGAGAGAGGGGTACATCCCCCTACCAAAAAAAAATTCATTAAAATAGGAAAAAAATATTAGAAAAGAAGAATGTTGAAATCACCATGGGACTTCAGAAAGTGTTAATTGCTTGAGGATATGGATGTTGCTATTACTGTAGAGAATATATTTAGAAGAGGTCAAACATAGGAAGAGCTAGATTACAATGAGAATATTATTAAATGGATGAATGTCACTGTTTTTGAAACATAGAAATGGGACATTTGTAAATAATAATGACAACAGATTACAACCATATATCTAAAGACTAAAATTAAGTAGAGAATTGAAGGAGCAGGTCATATGATGTTCAGGAGACATCTAACTGAGGATGTTAGAGGTTAGGGTCTTTGAGGAAACATTAACCTGAATGCAAAGTTCCCTCCTACCAAGAGCAGAAATTGGGGAGTAAAGACTTTAAGCCAGATGCTAAAATCCTTGCATAAGGAAGATGCTTATTAAATTATTTTAATTGTATTACATATTTGAGGATATATATAAGACAATGGGAAAAATTTTGATTTTGAAGTTCTAAAACCTGAATTCAGTTCACCTTTATTCATCATTTTTTCTCCTCTGTAAAATATCAGCACTTTAATAGATGACCTCTAAAGCTCCTTTCAGTTCTGGATTTAGGCTTTAGTGAGCCTATGTGTATGCATTTTAGCCTTAAATATAGGGTAAACTGGAAATTAGCTTTACTATGTGAAAAGTTTCATGTGACCAGTAAGAAGGACAGGCAAAATGGTCTTAAATGCCAGATTTATATAAATCTATTGCAGAATATAAATGTGTATGTGTGTGTTCATGCACACACATACACAAATGTGTACATAAACATTCACATATACATAACTATGCATAAACTTAGATATTTAATTCTTTAAAAAATAAGAAGCAATATTCTTAAGCAAGATAAATGTAATAATTTGGAAAAATAGTCAGAAATAACATACAAACTAAACTTCTGAGTAAAAATGTTGAAGGAATGAAGAGAAATTAGAATTGGGGAGTTAAGTTATGAAGATAGTTTAATAACATATAGAAACAAATTTAAAAAAAATAAATAAAATTAAGGTAATGATAATATATAGAAACAAGGGGATGAAATCCTAGTTAGCCCACAAATATTTATTGCTATGTACCAGACACTGGGCCAAACACTGGAAATATAAAGAAAATTTAAAATGCGATCCTTCCTCTCAAGGACAAAATATGCAATATGCAATATAAAGAAGAAAATATACAAATAATTATGAATAGGCAAGATATATACAGCATAAGTAATCTCAGAGGAAAGCCTCTAGCAACAAAAGGGATCAAGGGGAAAAGGATCAAGAAAGGTATCCTGCATAAGGTGGAGTTTGAATTGATTCCTGAAGGATTTCCTAAAGTAGGGTAGAGATAGTGAGAATAAGAAAAAAATAAATCTGATTGTGACACATCATTTTATAATTTGGTGAAAGCAATTATAGCATGAGACCTCACAAAGCTATATTATACTAATACTATATCATAGATGGAAAGGTAAAGAGGACAAGAAATACATACAAAATGGAACAGCATTTCTATGCTTTATCAATTCTATAATGTGGAATTATATAAAAATAAAAACTTCAGTGTTGTATAATGTCATGGAAATGGAAAGTGTAAAAAAGAATTTTGGCATATTTTACCAGATTTGAAAAAGAGGGGAACAGAAACCCATCATTTTAAAGGACTTAGCAAATAATTTCTAGAGTTTTTATTTTCAAAAAGGGAAGATTTCAATAGAATAAGATCATGGAAGATTTTTTATGAAAAAAATCAACAGAGAAGTTTATCAGTAGCTACCAACTCATATACCTTCTTTTATATGTCAATAAAGTCTTTGTGAAACTGATCTATATGAGAATCAAATGCCTTTGATGAAAATTTGATAAGAGACTTGCAAGCAGATGATTCTCTACAACTCACATCTCCAAAGCTATACAAATAGAAAGTACAAAGAATTATACTTGTTTAAAATATTTTGAGATCATTTTCATAGTAGTTGTTTTCTACTCAATAAAATAAGATAGTTGTCCTGTGTTTATTTCAATTCTTACATATATACATTTGATTCAGTTAAGTAAAATTCAGCCTAAAGTCTCTCCTCCAAAAAGATATATAAATTAACATCATAGAATATTCCTTGATTAGTACAAGTATGGATATAATTTTGTTCAATAAAAAAATCATTATCAATAGAGACAAAACAAAAATGAAGACAGCCACTGAACATATTTGTCACTGATGGAGGATGTTTCACATAAAGTACAATTGGAAAATTGAATCTTTCTTCCATATAACACTGCAGCTGCTTTAATGCAATTGACAGATATTCAAAAGAGATCCGTCCAGTAATCTGCAGAGGAACATATAAGTGAATGAAAAAGCCATATTATCCACATTATAAAGTAGAATGGGTAGTCCATCTGTGCATATATCTTAGCAGGCTAGAACTATTCAGAAATTGAAGAAAGTGGACAATATAATATTTGAGAATTATGTATCAGTTTTGATCGTTTTTAATTGTTTCTTGTTGCCCAGGTCCATGAACTAAGAATACAAACATGAAAGTGGGCTTTATCCCATTCATGACATTCATGGACTTTCACGTTCTATGATAACTTATCTTCTTTCTTGTCTCAGAATTATAAAATTTATGAATCCAATTTAGAATTGCAAAGATTTTTCAATGATAATCTAACACATATGCCAGAAAGAATTCTCACTACAATGGACTTCATGAAGAGTTGCCCACCCTGTATCTGATGCCATATCCCATGGCACACTGTTACACTTACACCTATGTAAGTGTAATTTTTCAGATTTTACTTCTGACAAAAATTCTAAATGTACTTTTTTTTCCCTTTTAAACTTCTATCCTTTACGTCTTGCTTTGTATTATGGGACCAAATGGAACAAGTTGAATCTTCTTCCAGAGGACAGCCTTTCAAATAGTGAAACAGTAATAATGTAACACAACTTCTCATTTCTTGAAACTCCCTCCTCCCATCCCTACTTCTTACTTTTTGTCCTGAGAATACTCATCAAAAGAATACAACTAGCTCTGTCTGAATGAGACATGTAAGTTACAAAACACAAAGTTACACATTAAAAATTATTGGTCTCAATGGGAAAATAGGATTGTGGAACAACACTCAAAAGCTTTCTCAATGGTTCTGATCTGGAATGTTTCATTCCTTCTTAGTCAGTTTGTTAGCACTCTACTCTTCATGCCTTCCCATATTGATGCTATGGACATAGACATGCAATTGACTTTTACATCATTATAACTCAGAACTCCTAAACTTAAATGATCAAGTGATCCATCAGCCTCAATGTTCCCAGAAGCAGGGTTTATAAGCATGTGTTATTATGTCTGGCTTATTCATGTTTTGGAATGAGGATCTATATTGTACTTTTATTTGTATTTGTATTTTTACAATATATTGTATATTATTATGTATATTTGCATTTGTGACCCCTGTGTCAGAATACAATGAGAGAAGGAAAAATTACAAAAAACGTTTAAAAGTTCATAGTAATTGTAATGCTTTTGGTCAGCCAAAAAACAAAACAAAACAAAACAAAAACTTTATTTCTTCTTCATTACAATTAGTTTTATGTCCTGCTAACTTTTAGCTTTCTAGTCCTTTTAATCACACCTTAACTTGCTTTCATATGATGCAAATTTACATACATTCATTTGTTTAGCAATTATCACACAAACACATACACAAACATACGCAAATTATTTTCTAATTGAAAGGTCCTCTTGAAAAAGTGTCTAACAAAGTGATTTAAAAAAAAGTGAATAACATTTTTTAGGGGCAAAATGGCAGAAAGTTTTCTTATAAAATGTAAATAGAACTTATGAAGTTTTAAAAACAGAGTTAAAGTTGTTTTACCACATTGAGATATATTTCATAATGTGAAAAAGGTAATAAGGAATGAAAAATAGGGATATATCAATAATAATGATAAGTCTCAAGTTTCAAGGAATGAGATAAAGTTGGTAGCAATCACAAAAATGAAAAATATGGAAAAGGTGATTATTATTTTGTGAAAAAGGCATAAGATTGCCTTAGACATGCTAGGTTTGATATGACAAAAGGCTACTCAAATGCAAATGTTCTAGTGTTAGGTGAAATAGGAAATTATAACAACAATCAAGTCATTTTTACCCAGAATCTAAGAAAATGTTTCAAAGAAACAAAAATGTGGATGCAAAGGAGAGGAAGTCGTTTTCTGATTTCCTGTGAAAAATAAAAATATATGTCCAGCAATGGGGAAAATTAAAGGAAGCATTTAATGATAGATGAAATATGAAGACAGGGATGAAATCAGGGTTAGAAGTAAAATCTGTTCAAACAGATGTCTCAAGGACTAAATTCAAAGTACCTTTACAAATTATTTTATGAACATTAGGAAGAACACATCTGTTGAAATGTAGCAACAAGAGACCACATATTATCTATGCCCAAGTTTGTGTCATATTAACAGATATTCGTAGATGATTATCTCAGAATCAGAATGGTCTTATTCTGAAATATCACTGCAATTGCTATCAAAATAACTATATATCTTCTAATAGTGTCTCATTGGGGCTTTTGTGTCCACTGATTATGTTCTGATTAATTTTTGCGTGTAAATATAAGTTAATTTTCAAACAGATGTTTAATTTTTATTTGTATCTTTAACCTTAATTTGATCTTGACTTATATTTTAGCTTCTTGCAAAACAATCTTTAGATTACCAATTAGGATTGCTTAGATACATCATAATCCTTTCCTTTTTTTTAGTTCTTGCTGAGGTCACCAGTCTTTTCCCATGAAAGTTTTGTTCCCCTTTATCATGTGCATATTCAATAACTAAACCTGAAAATATTAATAGGATAATTAGTGTATAAACATATTGTGATAATAGAAAAATCAGATAATTAGAAAAGATGATCTCTAATGTGTCTTCCAGCCTTAAAGTGCTGTGAATTTAAAAACGTATGTGTATACCTTTCAATAAATTCTTCCCAAGAATGTAAAAATGCATAAGAAAGTAAAATCCAACATTTTACTATATACAGGGATAGTGGAAGAAACTACCTTAAAACATATAAACAAACATAAAACAAAGAACTAGAATAAAATTTACAATAATTCAGGTGACTGCAAAAAAAAAGCAAGAGTCATGATCCTTGCATTAATAAAAATAAAATAAGGGAATAATAAGATGTCATAATCTCAAGAAAGATAACCAAGGAAGCTACATTGTATTTGAAAACATTATAGAAAATGGCCAAATATCTTTATTAAATATATATGTGCATATGTTTGTACTACATTTATATTTATTTGCCAAATAGAAAGTTCAGATTTCTAAAGTTAATGCAGGCATTATTGCAAGAGACTTTTATACTGACAAATAATTGTACTCATTCAGAAACTGTATAACTCTGACACAAAAATAAAAAAAGAAGGAATATATACAATTGAGTTGATATTAGAAAATTTGAACTAGAAGATTTTTGTGCTTTATGAATATTAAGAATTAATATATTTATCAGTATCATATTACACCTTTAAAAAAATTAATCAAGTGCAAGGGCATAAATAATATATATTTAAAAGTAATAAATAATAAACATCATTTTGTTGGCCACAATATAATAAAAATAATATATAAAGGATAAGGCATGAATAAGATTATGTAATGAAATTCTAAGTGATGAATTGGTCAAAGAAAAAAATAGAGAAATAGTAATTATATAAAAGAAAAATAGAACAAAGAAACATAATATTAACATTTATGAGATACAGCCAAACAGACCATGGGGAAAATCCATATTCTATCTAATTATATTTTAAAATAGAATAAGTAGAGATTGATCAATCATTAAATAAAATAACTGGAAAATCAGTGTTAAATGAAAAAAGCACAAATGAATAAATTTTGAAAAATAGGAAAAAACTGAAAAATATACTAGATTAAAGTGATGAACAAAAACAAAAATAGGTTTCTTTAAAAAAAAGAGAGAGAGAGAGATCAATAAGCCATTAAGTAGGGTGGTTTAAAAAAAAAAAAAAAAGAGGGAGAGAATTAGCTTAATGCTCCTTGCATTCATTGCTGACCTATGTTCATTATTAACTCTAGTGTTCCTGACATTTCTTACAAGACTATGGTACAAGAACTGAAAATTTTAAACATTCTTTGTTATATATAATGACTCTCTATGAGGGTTACAAGGACATTGGGGAAATTTCAGTGCTATAAAAACAGAAAATTAATAAAATGCATTTTTTAAAAATGCCTGAGATTCTAAAAGTAAATGTGAAAAAGGAATGCATTGCAGACTTAGAATGATGATACTAATATGTATTGTGATAGTAATAGTGATGATTGTGATGACAATAACAATAATCATGGCAACAAATAAGTTTTATCTTTTGAAGGTCTTACAAATAAAGTGAGATATCATTAATGAAGATAATCCATAAACATAAACTTATATGTAAATCTATTATTTAAAGAATTAAGGTTATTATGAGTGTCCTGCCCTAAAAATCAGAAAACCTAGGTATAATCTCAGTTCTTTTATTTTCTCTGCACCTTTGTGCAAGGGAGTAATTTAATATATCTAAGCTTCATTTTCCCCATTTATATAAAATGTAGATAAAAAAATTTGTACTGACTACTTGATAGGTTATGAAACTCTTAACTGGGTTAATTCTTATGGAATCAGTTTGTGACAATAAAATGCTACTATTAAATCGCAAAAAATTCATTTAAGACCTTAAAAAAACATTTTTACAATAATATCTCATGATGTTTACTGTGTGTCAAGGCAACATTACAGAGATTGGAAAATAACATATTTTTTCAATTCTTTTCAGTTGTTTTTAAATTATTGAGTTATGATATAATAGAATAAATTATCCACAATTAAAGGTTCATGTCATCACTTCCATTACCAAGCATTTGTATTAATGACAGTCTAGTTGGTCCTTCTTTCCCCCAAGATACTCCACATATACACTTCACTCGGAGGATTCCAGCCAGGAAAATAGGCAGGTTTTCAATCAGGATTGTTAATAGAATGTCTCCTACTGATAAATAAATTACTGGAGAAGACAAAAATAATTAAATTCCCCACTGTGCGTAGAATTTGTTTTTATAAAAATGGTTTCAAATGACTGTACACTTAAGGATTGTATACTGAAATCAAAGGATAACCAAGGCATAGAACATTTTTTTTCCCTAATGAGGTCCTAAAAAAACCATCAAATGTACAAATCTTTTGCCACTTCAATATTCCAATAATTCTAAACCAAAGTGAAAAAAAAACAAAAAACCAAAATATAGAGTGAAAAATTCTCAAGATCATTTTATCTAGCCACCTGCCTCCAAGGAATAAATGTTTAATAAAGGAGAGAGGAAGATGTAAATACAATAATTACATTAATATCAAGAAGCATAAAGAGCTGTTGTGTTGGAGCAGGACAACTATTTGGCACAATGTATAGAGTGTTGGACCTGTGGTCAGAAAGATTTGAGTTCAAATCTAGCCTCAGAAACTTACTAGTTGTATGACCCTGGGAATTTCACTTAACCTTGTTTGCCTCATTTCCTCAGCAGTAAAATAAGAAGGAATTGGCAAATCACTGAAGTATTCTTGCCAAGAAAATACCAAATGGGGTTATAGTTAGACAACCCTTAAATGGCAGAACAACTGCAAAATAATAGTCTACAGAGCAAAGGGTATTGGATCAAATGTTGTAAGATCTCAGATCTTACCTTAGCTTTTTCATTAACAAATTAGATGACCCTGGAACATGGTAATATGGAAAAAACACTGAACTGAGAAGTTTCTAGAGCATTTCTCATTAATCAGCAGTTTCATCTTAGACAAATTGCTTTTTTAATCTATGGGCCCCTATTTAATTGTTTTTATTTTTAATCAGAAAAATTAAATTAGGTACTTTCTCAGATTTCTCCCATTTCTAAAATTCTATTTTAGAATTTAAAATTCTACTTACCATATATTGGTTACTTCATCTTGTAAGATGAGGAAACACTATGATACAGATATTTGAAATAACTTCCTATCTTTACAAGTAGAAGAAATATTCTTTGGGGAAAAATAATTTTATTTCAGAATTTGTTATTACCAACCAAAAGCATCCAACATACACACACAAATCCAAAATACATACAAAAATGAGCTAATGCAATTTTGAGGTGGTATTTATTAGGATTAAATATTTGAATCATTTTAGGAGAATTAATGAGATCATCATTAAAAATTGATATAATTCTGAGAAACTTGGAATTATTACATTAGTAAATACAAGGAGCTAAAAACATCTTAGTACATTTGTAAGTTTCAGGATATCTTCAAGATAAATACTTTAAAACTGAAGAGTTTTGTTTTGTTTTATTTTGTTTTCCCTAGCTACAATTAAGTACATTACAGTTAAAGGCATTGCTTACTGACTTTAGTTTTTACATTTCTGATACCTTAATCCCACCAGACTGAACCCTTCCTTGGGACAGAGGGAAAAAATTAAACACAACACCTAATATGGTGATTGATTCTGATAATTTATTCAACAACATAATTTTTTCCTCTCTCTACTAGAAGGGAGAATGGTTTCATTACAAATTCTTTAGGATCTGTTGCTTTTTCTGTTATTCCATCTGGGTTTTTTAATTTTTTTTCATGCCATAATACATGTGGTATGTATTGTTCTTTTGATCTTATTTACTATGTATCAATTCTTACAAATATTTCCATTTTTTTCTGAATTACTCATATTTGTAATTTCCCTGCACAATATGATTCCATTGTACTCAAACACCACAAAGTTTGTTTGTTTGTTTCTTTGTTTGTTTGTTTTTAATTTCCTTGTTTGTTTCAGACATTCTCATGATTAAGGAGCACTCAATTTTTGCAGTGTGCTCTTACCCCCCTAAAATGTGATTATGGATTTTCATTTATGTTTGTATGTATGTATACACAAACACAAATCCACACATGTATGTATTGATTCATATAAACTTATATGTCTGTGTGTTTGTATATGTATGTGTATATGTATACAGTGGACCTTTGTTTCTGATTCTTATGTCCTTGTGGTATGTATCCAGCAGTGGAATACTGGGGTAAAAGGGTATGAACAGAGCACTTCTTTTCTTTCCCATAATTGCAAGTTGATATTTAAAATGGTTGAATCAATTCAAAATTTTAGCAACTTTATGCAGTTGTTTCTGTTTTCTTCTTGTCCCTTTACATAATAATAATAATAATAATAACATCTAAATAATTTTTAGTGTTTGAAAATATTTCATACATAATTTCATTTGATCCTTGGAGGCATTTTCTGCTCCCCATCTTTGTTGCCAGTTTTTGTTATTGCTGCCAATTTCTAAGATGTGAAATTAAAACTTCAGAGTTGCTTCAATTTGCACTTATCTTCCTTCCATTCTTTCATCCTTTCCTCATCTCGAGTCTCAAAAGTCTTTTATTGACCCCACTACTATGCATTGTCTTTTCTCTCTAATTGAAAATATTTTGTACCACTTCTTCCAGCAACAAAAAATACATATTTAATATGAGACTATATTGTTTTATACATTAAATATTATCGCTCCTTCTTATTATTTTACTGATTTTTCCCATTATGTTTTCTGTCCTTACATTATTTAGCTCAATGTTTTATCCAGTGCTTTCAATGATGTCTAAGGTCTTGGGTATTTCTTTATCTTAATTAAACATTAAACAGACATTTAAAACTGGGAACTTACATAGAGATTAAAGTCTACTAAAATCCCAAGATCATTTTAAATGACCTTTGATCTAGACACACCTGACCCATTGATACTTATATCTTTTAAACCCATGATTTTTTTAAAACTTTGTTCATAGATAGATAAATATATAGGTGTGGGAGTATGTATGTGGGTGGGTGTGTATAAGGGTGTGTGTTTGTTTATATGTATATATGTGTGTGTGTGTGTGTGTGTGATTTTAAAGAATTTTACTTTTGCCATTGAGTTCAAACTCCATTTCCTTTACCTAATATCTTCCTTCTACACTAAAATCTATACTTAACTCTCTTCTCCTTTTGAGTCCAAGAAGTCTTGTATTATACACACACACACACACACACACACACACACACACACACACACACATATACACGCATACATACATATGTGTGTACATATTATCTCTGTTAGTTTTGTTTATGTGAAAATTTAATATTTATCTATGTCTTTATCTTAATCATTGATTTAAACAAAAAAAGTTGTAAGGAGCCAAGGATAAAACAATAAATCCTCAGAGTCTTCCACTATAGGCCCACTTCTAAGCTGATCTGAAATAATTAATAATTAATGAAAATTATTTGGATCCAAATCTGTTCCAAAATACCCCCAAAATGTATTACCATATAACATATCTCTTCATCTTTTCCAGAACAGCATGTGAGATTTTTTTCAAATGCTTTAATCCCTCTGCTCTAGAAATTTGAAATAGGCTTACTCAGGTATTGTATGTTCTGTATAAAGTTATATTGGCTCTTTGTGATCACTTTTCAAATGTTTATTAACATTCCAATTCATAATAACTTCTAGAATTTTGAGAGTAGAATAAATCTCATTGCCTGTGAGCTTTGATATTCTATTATTTTCTCTCTTAGGATAATGTTTGCCCTTTTTCAGTCTTAAAATTGTTTCTCCTCTTTCTCACAGTCCTTAAAAGATCAGTGGCAGCAACCCAGCAATTTCATGTCAGTGTGATCTATACAAGTCTTCCCAAGATGCTTTGAATTCCATATATCCATTGATGTTTATTTCATACTTCAAGGATATATAATTTAATTATTTTCCCCAACAAAAATCATAATCATTTAATAAACCAATAGATGATATTTTTACTTTCTTGGGGAAAAATAATTCTCTTTTGGCCAGCTTGGGAGAACATTTTCTAAAATAAGACGACCCTCAAATGACCACTGTTTCGAAGTCATAAAGGGTGTTGGACTTGGATAGAAAAAGTCATCCATCTTTTGGAATAACTTTGAAATCTTTGAGCAATGACTCATAGGAGAGACAATATTACTATTAATTTATTTCTTCCTGATAAGTTTCAAGTACATCCATTTGCATTGCAAAATACTTTGAAATCTGAAACTGACATAAAAATATAAAGACAATCCCTACTATAGAAAGAAGTGAGGCAAATTTTCAATCCTCTGCTACCCAAAGATTATAATACCAAAGATAAACAGTGAGTTATGAGATTTGACTGAGAACTGGCACAGAAATAGTTATGGCTGCTGGAGCTAACTATATTTCAGATTATAATCATCTATGTTACCTTGCTGCTGTATCTCAAGATTTCCAGCATAGGAAAATGCCTTCACAACAAGTCCATATGCTTTTTGGCTGTAGCTATCACATCTTATAATTCCATCAACAGAGGTAATATCATTTATATTCTGAAGCTTGGTTCTTCTGCTCAGCCAAGCCTCAGAAACCAATTACAAAGCAGATGTAGGCGTTATATACAACATCAATATCAAAATGATCTAATCTACCTTGTTGTAAATGACCAGAGAGAAATAGACTAATAAAGTTCCAGCCAACTAATTAATTATGTACTCCAAGTATCAAACAAAATGCTTAAAAATATTTGAACACTAAAATTCATTTTTCACACAATAGAAAAGTTCAGGAATAGATTCTATACCTCTTCCTCAGGAGCCTAGTCCATTTTTTTTTTTTTAATTTTAAAGTTCCAAACTAAGATAATTCTTGATTTTATTGTAGTCCAAAATTCTATGGAAAATTTCAACTATATCTAGGACATCAAAAGATCTGTATGCACCTAGAGACGTAAGCTTAGCCGAGTGAATTACATATTCAGATGAAAATCAAAGCTTCTAATGTTGCCTCTGGAACTGGTTTTGACCATGAGCTCAGATTAACCATTCAACATCTTGTCATCTCATTTTCTATATAAAATACCAGTAATGATAACTAATTGTCTCATAGTAACATTAGGGGGACTTCCAAGTGAGTTATCATTGTAAGGTGCTTTATAAATATGATGTCTTTAAAAATGCTATAAAGGGGGGGGGGCGGAGCCAAGATGGCAGAGAAGAAACACATGACTCTGTGAATGTCCTTACTCCCTCACAACCAATTAGATAAATCAGCCTCAGAAATAGCGTTGGACTGATAGATACCACAAGGACTGGAAGCACGACTTACCAGCTGAAGAGAATCTGGAGTTTCAACAGAAAAGGTCAGTCCCCAGGGGAGGAAGAAGAGAGGCCAGCACAGACGGCCGAGTGCTAGCATACTGAGCTGATCGCTCTGGGAAGGGCTCTGGGATCAGGGAAGCCACTGAGATAAAGGAATTTGGCACAGGCTGTTAGCTTTTCTCTGCTTATAATACAGCAGTTCAAAGGAGAAATCTAAACTACTTTAAAAATTCAAAGATAGATTAGATCTTCCCAGATCCTAGGGGTGACTCAGCAGATCTCGGCACTGGGGGGAGTGGCCCCTAGCTCCCACCTGAGACTAGTTAAGAGATTGAGAAGTGGGCGGATACGGCCCAAGGCAATACACACTGCCTAGCTCAGCTGGAGAGTGTGGAACTCAGCTCCAGAAGTCCCAGAGAAGCAGAACCTTTGAACTAGGGACCACAGTTTCTGGCAGACACTTCCAGTTTGAGGGCAGGGACTTTTCACGTCACCTGCTACTGACATCCACGCCCCACAGGGACGCATAGGCCGGGCTTTGTGTTGCCTTTACTGTTCAATCTCAAACCTCAGGGAAGCCGCTAAAACACAGCGCTCTCAAGGCACAGCAGTGCTAGTCACCTCTGAGGCACTTCCAGGGAGGGGTTGGGGAACACTCTCCCAGAGCTCTATCTTAGCTCAGGCACAGGAGCCCCTGCATCCATCCGGTCTGGGAGGAAGCTGGTAAAGAAGTAAATAAATAATTTCCTACCCCAGGGACAGACCCCAAAAGATTTTTCAAGTATGAGCAAAAAGCCCAGAAAAACCATAGATTCCTTCTACACAGAGAAAGAGCGGGTATCCAACCCCGAGGAATTTAACAGCAGAGAGTCAACAGATAACAACCTAAAGGGGAACAATTCCTGCCCCCATCACATAACTCTCTCCTAGAAGAAATTATAAAAAAGTTAAGAGAGTTTGAAGAAAAATGGGGAAAGGAAAGGGAAGCTATGATAGAGAATAACAACGTCCTGAAATTGGAGTTGGAAAAAATAAAATTCACAGGAGATGCAGGGAAACAAAATTTGTGAATTAGAAAAGGTTAAAAAAATCACAGGAAAGTAGGATTTCTGAATTGGAAAAGATAAAAAAGTCTCAAGAAAATAGAATTTCTGAATTGGAAAAAGAAAATAATTCTCAAAAAAAAATTAGGGAAATGGAAAAAAATTCAATAGAGCAAAATAATTCATTTAAAAACGAAATTGGGCATTTATAAAAAGAACTAAAAACTGTGAAAGAAGAAAATAACTCCTTAAAAGTCAGGATGGAACAAATAGAAATGAATGATTCACAGAGAACACAAGAATCAGTCAAACAAAACAAAATAAATGAGAAGCTGGAGAACAATGTCAAATACTTACTGGGAAAATCTATAGACCTGGAAAATAGATCTAGGAGAGATAATCTGCGGATCATTGGACTTCCAGAAAACTATGACCAAAAAAAGAGCCTAGATTCTATTTTACAAGAAATTATCAAAGAGAACTGTCCAGAGATAATAGAAACAGAAGGGAAAGTAGATGTGGAAAGAATTCATCGAACTCCTTCTGAAATAGACCCTAAAAAAAGAACACCACGGAATATTGTGGCTAAGCTGCAGAATTACCACACAAAGGAGAAAATCTTGCAAGCAGCTAGAAAAAAACAATTTAAATGTCAAGGTGCCACAATAAGGGTCACCCAAGATCTGGCTGCCTCCACATTAAAAGATAGAAGGGCCTGGAACCTGATATTCCGAAAGGCAAAAGATCAAGGACTGCAACCAAGAATGAACAACCCAGCTAAGTTTAGCATCTTTTTCCATGGAAGAAGATGGTCATTCAATGAAATAGAGGAATTCTATAAGTTTCTAAGAAAAAAACCAGACTTAAACAAAAAATTTGATCTACATCCACAAGACTGAAGAGAAACAGAAAAAGGTACACAGAACCCTTGAGAACTGTAACCCTGTTGTGGGTATATAAAAAATACTCATGGATAATTTGATTTTACTGATATAAAAGAAAAAAGGGGGGTATAGTAAAGGGAAGGAGGTCGTTTCAGAAAAAGGGGAAGGAATGATAAAAAGAGGGAAACTACATCCCAGGAAGAGGCATAGAAAATACACCATATCTGAGGGAATTTAGTGAGGGGGAGAATCATTGTGGGATTCTTACTCTCATCAGAAGAGGCTCAAAGAGTAAATAATTGACATATTTGTTTTTAGAGAATTTTCTCTGACCTCATTAAAAGGGGGGAGAGGAAAAGGGAAAAGGAAAAGGAGAATAAGTGAAGGGACTTGGAGGGAGGGACGAGGGATACTAAAAAAAGGGAGGGCTGCGTGTCACAAGGGGGGGTCTGTAAATTAAATATCGGGGAAGGGGATCAGGGGGGTCAAGGGAAAAAGCATAATCTGGGGATAATATGATGGCAGGAAATACAGAATTAGTAATTTTAACTGTAAATGTGAATGGGATGAACGCTCTCATCAAACGGAGACTGATAGCATATTGGATCAAAAATCAGAACCCTACAATATGTTGTCTGCAGGAAACACACTTAAAGCAGGAAGATACATACAGAGTAAAGGTAAAAGGTTGGAACAGAGCCTATTATGCTTCAGGTAAAGCCAAAAAAGCAGGGGTAGCTATCCTTATCTCAGATCAAGCAAAAGCAGAAGTTGATCTAATTAAAAAAGATAAGGAATATCCTATATCCTGCTGAAAGGTAGCATAAATAATGAAGCCATATTGATACTAAACATATATGCACCAAGTGGTATAGCATCTAACTTTCTAAAGAAAAGTTAAGAGAATTGCAAGAAGAAATAGACAGTAAAACTATAATAGTGGGAGATCTCAACCTTGCACTCTCAGATTTAGAAAAATCAAACCATAAAACAAATAAGAAAGAAATTTAAAAAGTAAATAGAACATTAGAAAAACTAGGTATGATAGACCTTTGGAGAAAACTGAATGGCAATAGAAAGGAATATACTTTCTTCTCAGCAGTTCATGGATCCTATACAAAAATAGACCATATATTAGAACATAAAGATCTCAAAATTAAATGTAGGAAGGCAGAAATAATAAATGCCTTCTTCTCAGATCACAATGCAATAAAAGCTACATTCAGTAAAAAGTTAGGGGTAAATAGACCAAAAAGTAATTAGAAAATGAACAATCTCATATTAAAGAATGCCTGGGTGAAACAGCAAATTATAGAAACAATTAATAATTTCACCCAAGATAATGACAAGGATGAGACATCATACCAAAATCTGTGGGATGCAGCTAAAGCAGTAATAAGGGGAAATTTTATATCTTTAGAGGTTTATTTAAAGAAAATAGAGAAAGAGAAAATTAACGAATTGGGCCTGCAACTTAAAAAGCTAGAAAAAGACCAAATTAAAAACCCCCAATCAAAAATTAAACTTGAAATACAAAAATTAAAAGGAGAAATCAATAATATTGAAAGTAAAAAAAAAAAAACTACTGAATTAATAAATAAAATCAAGAGTTGGTTTTATGAAAAAGCCAATAAAATAGATAAACCTTTGGTAAATTTGAGCAGAAAAAAGAAAGAGGAAAATCAAATTGATAGTCTTACAAATGAAAAGGGGGATCTTTCCACCAATGAAGAGGAAATTAGAGAAATAATAAGGAGTTACTTTGCCCAACTTTATGCCAATAAATTTGATAACTTAAGTGAAATGGATGATTTCCTCCAAAAATATAGGCTCCCTAGATTAACAGAGGAGGAGATAAATTGCTTAAATAGTCCCATTTCAGAAAAAGAAATAGAACAAACTATTAATCAACTCCCCAGGAAAAAATCCCCAGGACCAGAAGGATTCACATGTGAATTCTACCAAACATTTAAAGAACAATTAGCCCCAATGTTATATAAATTATTTGAAAAAATAGGGGATGAAGGAGTCCTACCAAACTCCTTTTATGACACAGACATGGTACTGATACCTAAACCAGGTCAATTGAAAACTGAGAAAGAAAATTATAGACCAATTTCCTTAATGAATATTGATGCTAAAATCTTAAATAAGATATTAGCAAAAAGACTTCAGAAAATCATCTCCAGGATAATACACTATGATCAAGTAGGATTTATTCCAGGAATGCAGGGCTGGTTTAATATTAGGAAAACTATTACTATAATTGACCATATTAATAATCAAATTAATAAGAACCATATGATCATCTCAATAGATGCAGAAAAAGCATTTGACAAAATCCAACATCCATTCCTACTAAAAACTCTTAAGAGTATAGGAATAAATGGACTATTCCTTAGAATAATCAGGAGCATATATTTAAGACCGTCAGTAAGCATAATATGCAATAGAAATAAACTGCAACCTTTCCCAGTACGATCAGGAGGGAAACAAGGTTGCCCACTATCACCATTACTATTCAATATAGTACTAGAAACGCTAGCCTCGGCAATAAGAGCCGAGAAAGAGATTCAAGGAATTAGAGTAGGAAATGAGGAAATCAAACTATCACTTTTTGCAGATGACATGATGGTATACTTAGAGAACCCCAAAGACTCTGCTAAAAAGCTATTAGAAATAATTCAAAATTTCAGCAAAGTGGCAGGATACAAAATAAATCCACATAAATCCTCGGCATTTTTATATATCACTAACAAAATGCAACAGCAAGAGATACAAAGAGAAATTCCATTCCAAACAAATGTTGAGAGTATAAAGTATTTGGGAATCCATCTACCAAAGAATAGTCAGGAATTATATGAGAAAAATTACAAAACACTTGCCACAAAATTAAAGTCAGATTTAAATAATTGGAAAGACATTCAGTGCTCTTGTATAGGCCGAGCGAATATAATAAAGATGACAATACTCCCCAAACTAATCTATTTATTTAGTGCTATATCAATCAGACTCCCAAGAAACTATTTCAATGACCTAGAAAAAATAACAACAAAATTCATATAGAAGAATAAAAGGTCGAGAATTGCAAGGGAACTAATGAAAAAAACTCAGAGGAAGGTGGTCTAAGTGTACCTGATCTAAAGCTATATTATATAGCAGCAGTCACCAAAACCATTTGGTACTGGCTAAGAAATAGACCGGTAGATCAGTGGAACAGATTAGATACAAAGGACAAAAAAGGGTACATCTATAGCAATCTAATCTTTGACAAAACCAAAGATACCCACATTAGGGATAAAAATTCATTATTTGGAAAAAACTGTTGGGAAAACTGGAAATTAATATGGCAGAAATTAGATATGGATCCACACTTAACACCATATACCAAGATAAGATCAAAATGGGTCCATAATTTAGGCATAAAGAGGGAGATAATAAATAGATTAGAGAAACAGAGGATAGTCTACATCTCAGACCTGTGGAGGAGGAAGGAATTTATGACCAGAGGAGAACTAGAGATCATTATTGATCACATAATAGAAGATTTTGATTACATCAAACTAAAAAGTTTCTGTACAAACAATACTAATGCAAACAAGATTAGAAGGGAAGTAACAAATTGGGAAAATATTTTTAAAAGCAAAGGTTCTGACAAAGGTCTCATTTCCAAAATATATAGAGAACTGACCCTGATTTATAAGAAACCGAACCATTCTCCAATTGATAAATGGTCAAAGGATATGAACAGAGAATTCTCAGATGATGAAATTGAAACTACATCCACTCATATGAAAGAGTGTTCCAAATCACTACTGATCAGAGAAATGCAAATTAAGACAACTCTGAGATACCATTACACACCTGTCAGATTGGCTAAGATGACAGGAACAAATAATGATGAATGTTGGAGGGGATGTGGGAAAACTGGGACACTAATACATTGCTGGTGGAGTTGTGAAAGAATCCAGCCATTCTGGAGAGCAATTTGGAACTATGCCCAAAAAGTTATCAAACTATACATACCTTTGACCCAGCAGTACTACTACTGGGCTTATATCCCAAAGAAATACTAAAGAGCGGAAAGAGACCTGTATGTGCCAAAATGTTTGTGGCAGCTCTTTTTGTTGTATCTAGAAACTGGAAGATGAATGGATGTCCATCAGTTGGAGAATGGTTGGGTAAATTATGGTATATGAATGTTATGGAATATTATTGCTCTGTAAGAAATGACCAGCAGGAGGAATACAGAGAGGCTTGGAGAGACTTACATCAACTGATGCTGAGTGAAATGAGCAGAACCAGAAGATCACTGTACACTACAACAACAATACTGTATGAGGATGTATTCTGATGGAAGAGGAAATCTTCAACATAAAGAAGAGCCAACTCACTTCCAGTTGATCAATGATGGACAGAGGTAGCTACACCCAGAGAAGAAACACTGGGAAGTGAATGTAAATTGTTAGCACTAATGTCTGTCTGCCCAGGTTACATATACCTTCGGAATCTAATGCTTATTGTGCAACAAGAATATGGTATTTACACACATGTATTGTATCTAGGTTATATTGTAACACATGTAAAATGTATTGGATTGCCTGTCATCGGGGGGAGGGAGTGGAGGGAGGGGGGGGATAATTTGGAAAAATGAATACAAGGGATTATATTATAAAAATATATAATAATAATAAAAAAGAAAGAAAAAAATGCTATAAAAGAGTGGTAAGCTGATTTAAAATTCTTATATATTTGAAAGCAACTTTCAGTTGTAATGGAATAACCACAGTGCTATTATTTTTAAGTGAACTTATGTCTAAGAAGATATATATCAATAAAAATATTTGCAGTGGGGGGATTGTTTCATTAATTTTTATCTGTATTCCCTGTGCCATTGTAGACCATTAATAAATTATTAATGATTAATTGATACAATTAACAGTTTTTATTACATATTTCTCAGTCATCATTATTCTCATAATTATCACTAAACAGGGATAAATTTAATTGTGTAAGTGGCAATTTCCATCAAAGTATAACAAAAGATAATTTTGTCATCGTCTACATATATCATAGAATCATAGATGAAGAGTTTCAAAAGCTTTGAAAAGTTCAATCCATTTTTATACATGAGAAAAATGGAATTTAGAGAGCAGAGATAAATTGGTCAAATTTACATAGGCACTATAATTACATGGATTTGAAAATATTTGAAATCTAGACATCCCCAACTATAGTATCCTCTCATCCACTGTCCTGTATCAGTGCTTAAACTTCAAACATTATATGTCTTTGAAGTATCACCATCAATATGTTTAACAAAGAACAATTAAAAACACACACCTTCAGAGATCACTGACCTCTGATATTCTAGGATGAATTAATTTGTGCCATCTCTAAGGGTTAAGATGTTCACTTTAAAAAGTAACATATTTGTTTTCTTAAGGAACAGAAAAAAGGTGGCATAGGTTTTTACATGTAGGAATGAAGGAGTAAGAAAAGATCCAGAGATTGAGGAACTGAACTGGTAGAGCAGGAATGGGTAGGAGTGCAACAGAGATGCATTGGAGGAAGATTGGGAGAGTTTTTTGGAAATGATTAACCTTAAAAAGATGAGAGGACAATTGAAGAAAGAGGGAGGAGACAAAGGATAAATATTATCTTATTTTATAAGAGTTGGTCCATACCCTAGGCACTCTGGTCATTAATATTTCTGGTTATATAATTGTATCCAATATCTCATTTTAACATACTTCAAATATTCAGGTGTTAGAGATCAGCTATCCTTCTAATCTAAACAATTCTTGAAATATTAGCTCTATCTCACTGGTAGTGGAGGGAGCTGAGAGCACGACAATACCCATGTTTCACTTGATTCCTGGTACAAATTAATAATGTATGTTCAGTATCCCTCACTGGGATTTTATCAAATGCAGCACCATTCTTCTCATTCATTCTGGTGACTTTTTTCCTTTACATTAGCAGTCACTGGAAGATGAAGGAGTTGGCTCTTAGGACTCCTTTTGTCCATCTAGAATGATTCATGGATCAAAATATTCTGACAAGCATTCTTTACGTCATGTCTCAGAATGGTGCCTTGCCATGCTTCAAAGTTAACACTTTTCAGATATTTTTCATTGCCATTTCAGTCAACGCTGACTCATTTTATATAGTATTAAGCAGATTTTTATTCTCCTTTTGCAATAGTGCTAATTCACAACTATATCATGTTTTAAAACTTAAAAAAATTCTTTATTCATAACAACCCCATGGGTTAAGTAGTAAAATACCCATTTTATTATTGAGAAACTGAAGATTGGATTACTTAAGTAAATACCAAAGCCTAACCTTGAATCCAGTACTTCTGATTTCAAATGCAGCATACCAAAATCATTGTGCTATATGTTTATTATACTCTCAAATTCAATCCTTTTTTTATAAAAATTCCAAAGAACAGATAAAATTTAAATTTATTTTTTTTAAATTCTTTATTATAAAATTGCCTCAGAGAGAGGGGTTAAGGTAGGCATATCATGGGAAAAATAAGTGACATAAAAATAAATAAATCACTAAATTTATTTAAAATAAACTTAACTGGAAAGATTGTCTCTCTGAAATAATTGTTTCCCTCTGCTAAGATAATAGCAGATGTATTTCTTCAGCTCGCAAAGTATAATATATTGCTCAAAGTAATCTTTACCTCCAAGTTATAGGCTAAATTTGAATTTGAACTATTTTATTTTAAACAATTCTAATAAATTATTTTAGTCACACGTGGATATATTATGAAGCAAGTAAGTAGACAGGAAGGATGAAGAAAACGCCTGAGTAAGACAAGAGCATCCGTCTTAGAGATGTGCATGTGACAGATTTAAAGATTCAGGAGAACAGCTGGGTAATGTCTCATGCCAACCATCCTCAGGAAAGAGAAGGGTACCCAAAACATTTGGAAACCAAGGTACATTTTAAAAGTGTAATTTCAAGCCAGAATGACAAAGCTGAAAGAAATTCATATCCCAGGAGTTCTAACTTTAAACTTTAGGCACATGAATAGTCATGCCAATTTCTGTCATCTGGACAAGGATGAATGACCTTGGTTCATCCCAAAATTAGTAGCTACAGGCAGAAAAAAATCAAATTAAAATAGGTTCTTATGAAATCTGACTATAGCAAGCAATGTTTTGCTGTTTGCTTATAAAACATTACTTTTTGGCTTTAAATTTCCATCATGCCAATAACCAGATATCTTCTACAGAATACTAAACTGCTGACTTTTATTTGGCATTTTCCAGTATTTTCAAACAGACAGGGGAAAAAAAAGAGCTTGAAGTGAGATCTGGGAGAATTCGTTTCAAAAAAAGAGTAAAATTATCCTTTTTTGTCAGCCTTTCAGCCTCTGTATATTACCATTTCCTTAATGGCATTTACACTGTCCCCCCTCTTTAAGAAAAATTAGATTCTATTTTTTTATTTTTTTCTAGCAGTCTGCTGTTAAAAACAAAGGTCATCATCTCATCCTTCTTTTTCATTTGATATGAGACAATGAAAAAGATAAAAATCTGGTAACAGATATATTGTTGTTTTTTTTTATTCATGTGTAATAAAGGACTTTCTTTGAAATAATTCTAAAAGATTTTTCTAAAATGCATATCTGGTTAAATGTCACACAATTTTTGTAAGAAAATATAACCACTTTCTAAAGTAATAGCAATTTAAGTCTTTTGTTTAAAATGTACTTCAGCATAATGTCAATCCATCATTTTCTTGACCAAAAACACTTCCAGAACTTTTCATTCTTTTTTTCTTAACATAACTTGCTTAATAGCTTTTACCATGATATAAATTATGCCTACCTAAATTATAATATATTGAAATAAGAAAAAAGCTGACCAAATAAGACTGCCAGTGGAAGGAGCACTTTCATTTTAGAACTGTAAATGCACACTCTTCTAATATAAATGGAACTAAACTAGATTCCTTACTTGGAAATTCTGAAAAGGCTTAAGTGATCTAACATCCTAAAGCACAATATTATAGAGTAACTATACCATTGCTCTGTGAGTCAAAGATGGAAGTGCAATGGCTAATCATTCTCCTGGGGTATATGGAGTTGTGGCCAGATATTTTCTTTTGCTCTGATACTAACTTGGAAAGTTACTATTTCAAAAGGGGTAGTGGGAAGGGAAGGAAAGAAAAAGACAAGGGAAGAAAAAACAAAAGGGAAAACTAGAGAAGGGAGATAATAGAAGGGAAAACAAGAGAAGAAAAAAAAGAGAAAAGAAGGGAAGATAAGGCAAAGGAACTAAAATTCAAAAGTGATAAAAATGTACTTATTTTCAGAAAGACATAATTATCTGAAAACTGGCAGATTATGCCCACCTACATTAAAAGATTTCAGTAAATTCAAGGCTGTTAGGTTCTTACTAAGTGCTAATGAGATAATGAGATGATGAGTTCTTACTAAGTGCTAAGTTGGTACTTAACAATTCTCTAGTTCCCGCCTTTGGGAGGAGTTGTACCCCTGCGAACCTCTGGGGAGGAGCTTGCATGTTTAAGAGGAGCAAGTTCATTGGTTGAAGTAGATTTTCCCAGAAGCCCCTGAGTTATTCCACGCCCATCTCTGGGAGGATAAAAGAGGGCAACATTGAGTCTGGAGTTAGTCTTGTCTGGGCCAGACTTGAGGCAGCTCTCCGGAGGAAGAAGTCACTACTCTGGACCGGAGTTGGCGGCAACTGTCTGGAGACAAGAGCTCTCTACAGGAAGAAGAATTGAGAAGTCTTGTCTGGGCCAGACCTGAGGAGGCTCTCTGGAGGGAGAAAGAGTTTCTACACGAGGTCAGAATTGGCAGCAGTTAATGACAGCAGATCTCCTCCCAGAGAGCAATCGGCAGTCTCTGGAGACACAAGGCATGTAAAAGTATTTGAGATAAATCAAACCCTGCCCAAATGAAAACTGATTCTATGTCTTTCAACATAATTAAAGCTTGGATTCTTCAAAAAATGTTCTATTACATTTCATTAATGTTCTTATTCTCTTTATCACAAGTAAAAAGATATAATATTTATAACGCTATAAATTACTTTACAAAGCAAGCTGGCACTTCCATTTGTTTTAAATGGAACTTAAATTATTGTTCGAATTTGCAAAGGTATTATCTGTCATTTGAACTCCTATATGCAAACAAATATGCTCTCCATATAGTTTTTATAATATAGGTAATGTTTAACAAGTATCAATATAATTTGTTTCTTCAGAAGTGTGATAGTATAATTTATTATACAGATATTTCTAATCAAACCTCTCCTTTTCCATCTGATTATCATTCTAAAATAGCTAAATGATGTCCAACAGTATTTGGTACATTTTCCTAAACATCTCATTGCAGTGTTGTATTTTTGCTCAGTATTATTCAATCACCAATATATCATCATTATTAAGTATGTATTATGTGTAATTCACTGGAAAAATAAATATTAAAATCAAGTAGTCATGGCTTCAAGGAGTTAATATTCTATAGAGAAGTATAATATATACATACATATATGTATATATTATATGTTATACATATATCTAACAATTATTTCCATATCCACTATACATTAGGTTGGGAGTTCAATATATACTTCAAATTTGAGCAACTTCTAATTGAAAATTTTGTCATTATAATGTTACATTAGGACCATGCCAAAAAAAGGTGACTAAATTGGCCTCTCATAGGCTCTATATGCTTTTTAAAACAGACTTTTTTCTTTTCCTTACATGGCAATTGTTTAATTGCAAATATATATCTGAATTAGAAGCATTAATACTTAGGATGGAAGCACTATGTGTTTAGAATGTCACTATAACAAATACATAGTCTCCAAAAGATGGCAGGAAATACTTTCAAAATATAGAAACTTAGTAAAAGAAATCAAAATTATGCAAAAATAGTTTGTAGTTGATAACATCTATATAATATTTTCTGTAGCTGAAGTTGTACAAATAATGCTTTCACTGAGTCTATTGAATAAAATCTTTCATTCTAATACTTTCATTTAATTAAAAATAGCAGTCATTCCTCCACCTAAGAAATAGTCTACAGAACATTAAATAAACAACATGTTACATATATATGTATGTACATGTGTATGTATGTGTGTACATGCACATGTATGTCTATTTATACATACTATAAAACTATACAATATGTGTATATATGTATACATGTATATGTATATATGTATACATACCCACATACACATTCTTATTCTGAGATTTCTACCTAAACATTTTCTTAAAAGATAAAATGAGTTGAATTAGACCACTATAATAGCCATAATAAACAATGTCTTGCCAAAAATATAGGAAATCATTTATTGGCATGTTGAGAACTAAGATAAAAATATATTTTCAGAACAAGCCAATGTCACTTTACTTAGTAAAAATTAATAACAGGCATATGCTATTGAATTTGCTTACTGCACCCAAAAGTGTTTCAACTCTGGATGGAAACTATGAAATGATAGATCGAATAATGGAATCAAAAGCCACATAGCAATATCCTCATTAACTTATCCAACAATAGGTCAACAAAAAATATTAAACAAATGTTTGTCAGAACTTTTTTTTTGCTAGAAAAGAAAAATATTAGTGATTGAAATTCAAGACCAGACATCACCAGAAATTTCAGAAAGGTTATACTTAAGGAGACTAGACTTCATGAAAAATATAGATTATGAAAGAAAATCACAGATACTGTGCTATGCATCACTTTGAGATGTAAAAACTTAGTGCCTATTGAATACTTTATCAAGATAGGATCTCATGGCAAAATTTATGGGTCAGAAGTTCAGTATTTTTTATGAGCAGATAAATATATATTTCTATGTTAAAAATTAGAACTTAGAAATATCCTTGATGAATAAACACTATATAACCAAACCATTATTAAAGACTCAACTGTTACCCAAAATTTTGGAGACATAATAATAATTCATTAAAACTTAAGAAAACATTTTAATAGACATTAGTATAACATAATCTCAAATCTAAAATGTTTTAAAAAGTCTTTGAAAAACAGAAAACTAGCAGACAATGTCAAAGTCATATATGGATAGGATTAGGCATTTAACATTACTGATATCCTATTCTGTTGTACCAAGGATGCTTCCAGAGAGTCTAAAAAGAATAAACTTAATATTATAATATTTTACTTAACTGTAACTTGCAATTATTTTATATTTCTATGAACTTATCTTCAGAATTTTAAACATGAAAAAAATGGCAGAATAAAAACTTGGCCAAGGACTATTTCTCTATAATACCCATAGGAAAAAATTGAGTATGAGATGATAATGATAATATGTAGAAAGCTTCACCAATTTCTATTGACAACTATAATGTAATTTATACTTAGAGATGTGCATGGCCTTGAGAGTCTAAATAAGTTGCAAATGTTCACAAAGAAAGTATATATCAGACATGAAATACGAACTCTGGTCAGTTGGCATTTACATAAATTTATTTTTTATTGTTATAACTTTTATTGACAGTACATATGCATGGGTATTTTTTTTACAACGTCATCCCTTGCACTCACTTCTGTTCTGACTTCTCCCTTACTTCCCCTCACCCCATCCCCTAGATGGCAGACAATCTTATACATTTTAAATACGTTATAGTTTATCCTAGATACAATATATGTGTGCAGAACTGAACAGTTCTCTTGTTGCACAGGAAGAATTTGATTCAGAAGGTAAAAATAACCTGGGAAGAAAAAGAAAAATGCAAACAGTTCACACTTATTTCCCAGGGTTCCGCCTCTGGGTGTAGCTGACTCTGTCCATTATTGATCAATTGGAACTGAATTAGATCTACTCTTTGTAGAAGATATCCTCTTCCATCAGAATATATCCTCATACAGTATTGTTGTTGAAGTATATAATGATCTCCTGGTTCTGCTCATTTCACTCAGCATCAGTTCATGCAAGCCTCCCCAAGCCTCTCTGTATTCATCCTGCTTGTCATTTCTTAAAGAACAATAATATTCCATAACATTCATATACCACAATTTACTCAACTATTCTCTAATTGATGGACATCCATTCATTTTCCAGTTTCTAGCCACTATGAAAAGGGCTGCCACAAACATTTTGGCACATACAGGTCCCTTTCCCTTCTGTAGTATTTCTTTGGAATATAAGCCCAGTAGTAGCACTGCTGGGTCAAAGGGCATGAACATTTTGTTAACTTTTGGGGGATAATTCCAGATTGCTCTCCAGAATGGTTGGATTCTTTCACAACTCCACCAACAATGCATCAGTGTCCCAGTTTTCCCACATCCCCTCCAACATTCATCATTATTTTTTTCCTGTCATCTTAGCCAATCTGACAGAAGAGTGGTGGTATCTCAGAGTGGTGTTAATTTGCATTTCTCTGATCAATAATAATTTGGAACACTTTCATATGAGTGGAAATAGTTTCAATATCATCATCTGAAAATTGTTTGTTCATATCCTTTGACCATTTGTCAATTGGAGATTGGCTTGATTTCTTATAAGTTAGAGTCAGTTCTCTATATTCTTTGGAAATTAGGCCTTTATCAGAACCTTTGATTGTTAAAATGTTTTCCCAGTTTGTTGCTTCCCTTCTAATCTTATTTGCATTAGTTTTGTTTGTGCAGAGGCTTCTTAACTTGATGTAATTAAATTTTTCTATTTTGTGATAATGACCTCTAGTTCTTCTTTGGTCACAAATTCTTTCCTCCTCCACAAGTATAAGAGGTAAACTATCTTATGTTCTTCTAATTTATTTATAATCTCATTCTTTATGCCTAAATCATGGACTCATTTTGATCTTATCTTGGTGTACAGTGTTAAGTGTGGGTCCATGCCTAATTTCTGCCATACTAATTTCCAGTTTTCCCAGCAGTTTTTGTGTAATAATGAATTCTTATGCCTCAAGTTGGGATCTTTGGGTTTGTAAAACACTAGGTTCTTATAGTTACTGACTATTTTGTCCTGTGAACCTAACCTATTTCACTGATCAACTAATCTATTTCTTAGCCAATAACAAATGGTTTTGGTGACTGCTGCTTTATAATATAGTTTTAGATTAAGTACAGGCCTAGCTGTTGATTTTTTTTCCATTAATTCCCTTGAAATTCTCATCCTTTTGTTCTTCCATATAAATTTTGTTGTTATTTCTTCTAGGTCATTAAAATAGTTTCTTGGGAGTCTGATTGATATAGCACTAAATAAATACATTAGTTTAGGGAGTATTGTCATCTTTCTTATATTCGCTTGGCCTATCCAAGAGCACTTAATATTTTTCCAATTATTTAAATCTGACTTTATAATTCCTGACTTTCCTTTGGTAGATAGATTCCCAAATGTTTTATGCTATTGACAGTAATTTTGAATGAAATTTCTCTTTGTATCTCTTGCTGTTGGATATTGTTGGTGCTGCATAAAAATGCTGAGGATTTATGTGGATTTATTTTGTATCTTGCAACTTTGCTAAAGTTGTGAATTATTTCTAATAGCTTTTTAGTAGAATTTCTGAGATTCTCTAAGTATACCATCATATCATCTGCAAAGAGTGATAGTTTGGTTTCCTCATTACCTAATCTAATTCCTTTAATCTCTTTTTTGACTCTTATTGCCAAGGCTAGTATTTCTAATACAATATTGAATAGTAATGGTGATAGTGGGCAACCTTGTTTCATTCCTGATCTTACTGAGAAAGATTCCAGTTTATCACCATTACATATGATGTTTACTGAGGGTTTTACATATATGCTCCTGATTATTTTAAGGAATAGTCCATTTATTCCTATATTCTCAAGTGTTTTTAGTAGGAATGGATGTTGGATTTTAATCAAATGCTCTTTCTGCATCTATTGAGATGATCATATGTTTTTTGTTAATTTGGTTATTGATATAGTCAATTATGCTAATAGTTTTCCTAATGTTGAAACAGTTCTACATTCCCGGGGTAAATCCTACTTGGTCATAGTGTATTATCCTGGGGATGATTTTCTGTAATTCTTTGCTAATATTTTATTTAAGAGTTTAGCATCAATATTCATTAGGGATATTGGTATATAATTTTCTTTCTCTGTTTTCAATCTACCTGGTTAAGCTATCAGTACCATGTGTCATAAAAGGGATTTAGTAGGATTCCTTCGTTCCCTATTTTTCAATTAGTTTATATAGCATTGAAGTTAATTGTTCTTTAAATGTTTGGTAGAATTCACCTATAAGTCCATCTAGTCCTGGGTTTTTTTCTTAGTGAGTTGATTAATATCTTCTATTTCCTTTTCTAAAATGGGACTGTTTAACCAATTTACTTCTTCCTCTGTTAATCTGGGCAAGCTATATTTTCAAAGGTATTCCTCCATTTCATTTAAGTTATCTAATTTATTGGCCTAAAGCTGGGCAAAGCAACTACTAATTATTGCTCTAATTTCCTCTTCATTAGTGGTGATTTCTCCCTTGTCATTTTTAAGACTAATAATATTATTGAGGCTCCTCTATATTTGAATTGATTTTTTCTAGCAGCTTGTAGTATTTTTTCCTTGGTGTGATAATTCTGGAATTTAGCCACAATACTTCTTGGCATTTTTATTTTAGGGTCCCTTATAGTAGATGATTGATGAATTCTTTCAATGTCAATTTTACCTTCTGTTTCTATAACAGCTGAGCAGTTCTCTTTGATAATTTCCTGGAAAATAGCGTCCAGGCTTTTACTTTCATCCTATCTTTCAGGAAGTCCAATAATTCTCAGATTATCTCTCCTAGATCTCTTTTCCAAGTCTATTGTTTTCCCAAGAAGATATTTGACATTTTTTCCCATTGTTTCATTTTTTTGGTTTTGCTTGACTGATTCTTGGTGTCTCCCAGAGTCATTCAATTCTGATTTTTAATGAATTATTTTCTTCACTCACTTTTTAATTTATTTTTCTAATTGTCCAATTGAGTTTTTACACGAGTTGTTTTGTTCTATGGAAATTTTTTTTTCCATTTTGCCAATTTTTTTTTTTTTAAGAGAGTTATTTTCTTTTTCCAACTTATTAATTCTGTTTTTCAAGGATTTGATTTATTTAAGCACTGTATCTTTAAATGAGTGGGATGACTTATCCACACCCTCTTACCAAGCTTCCCTTTCCTTTTCCCATTTTTTTCCCTAGCTCTCTTGTGAGAGCCTTTTTAATTTCTTCTATGCGAGAATTGTGCGGTGGGTACCAGATCATATGCCTCTTTGGGGATTCATCTGGAGACAGTCTATTTTTTAGTCTCCTCAGGGTTTAAAGTCTGATCTCTATCTGCATAAAAGCTATCAATAGTTAAGAGTCCATTTAAATTTTTTGCTCATTTTATCAGAAAAGAATCAAAGAAAACAAACTAATAAAAAAAAAAAAAAAGCAAATTCAGTTTGCTGTGTTTTTTGTTTGTTTTTGTTTGTTTTTGTTTTTTGTTTTGTTTTGTTTTTTGGGGGGAAGGGGTTGCATTGTATTATTGAGCTTCCTCTACAGACTGTAGGGGATAGCAGTGAGGCAATAGTAGGACGGCAATGGCTAGACTGTATCTGTGCTCTGAGACTCTGAAAGAATGCTGAGTCACCCTGGGTGGGTGTGGCCAGTCCCCAAGAGACCCTAGCTTTTTAGGGTTATAGTTTTTACCCCCTGTGTTTATAGCTTCTCTGCTGATGTACTGGCTAGCATCCAGGGTATAATAGCCACACTGTGGTAAACTTCTCCCAGCAAAAATGGCTGAGATCACACCCTACCCTGCTCCAGTGTGCTCAGTGTGAGTTGCCTTCCATACTCTTGCTACCTCCCCTTAGTCTGTGCCTGATCTAACCATCCCCACGGGACAAAAAGAGTCCTTTTCTGGTGCATTTCCAGGATATCTTCTGTTGGTAATTATTTGTTAAGCACTAATTCCAAGGCTTGTCATGAATTAAAATATTCTGAGAGCAAGACGGAGTTTAGATAGATATGTGTGTCTTCTCCTCTATCTTGGCTGGAATCCCCTTTTACCTAGATTTAACAGTTTTGTAAAAAGTTTTCATATATATTTTTTCCTTTAATCTTTCCTTTCATTCACTGCTTTTGAATGTACTTTCTTTTATTCTTTAATTTTTTATTTTTTAATTACATTTATTGAATGAACAACAAGTATATGATACTGGACTATGAGATTGTTTTCTATGCAACTAGATGTAACTTTTGTGTGGAGAGACTATGTCTTGTATATGGGTAAGTAATTAGTATAATGTTAAGTACCTACTAGGTACAAAGTAGTTATTCAAAATTGATTCAATATTCAGAATTCAATATTAGGTAATAATTCTCTGAAATATATTCTGTGGATTAGCTCAGGCAACAGTAAAATATATTTATCACATATAATTATATCACATCAATAACTTTAATATGAACATTTGATATTTTAAGTGAGCTTTCTCTAAAGATCTAAAAATCTGCCTCAGTGATGTGTATCACCAATTGAGAGAAGACCTACTTCAAAAGGAAAAAATAATAAATGTCATGAATTTTAAAGTTATTCCATGTTAAAATAGGAACATAGGCAATTTTATACTTTTTGACCCCAAGAATTAATAGTCTTGTCCTCTGATTATCAACCTAATAGTTCTGTGGAAAGTATAGATATAATTCTAACATCCCAAAACTTGAAAAATTTCCATGGGAGATATCAGAGACATTGTTATGTTTGATTTTATTATATTTAATGGTTTGATCTTGCTGAAATCCAAACTGTAGTACTCAAGAAGAACCAACACAACTAGACTAGAATCCAATTAGCCTTAAATTCCAATTTAATCTTTCCATTGGACCGTACTTCCTTATTTAAGGCTCAAATGCTATAATTTTAAATTAATTAACTTCCTGAAATATTTGTATGACAGCATTTGAATGAGTTGCAAAAGCCTAGTAGTAATCAATTTTCTGGGAATGAAAAGAAAATAAATTTCTTGAGGCAATGACTTTTCTTTTTTGTCTTCAAATGGAAGAACATTAATGAGTACTTAATGAATTTAATTGGATTAAGCCAGTGTGCTATAATCTATATTCTTCCAATGATAATCTTTAGGATGCAGTAGCTAAATTTCTTACCTTTAACCCTCAGAATAAAAAAGTCTCATTTCAGTTTATGACTGAACAGGAATTCTCTGTTTGAATAGCCAAATAGTAGACATTGTCAAAAATTAAACTTGAAAATTTATTGAGATCAAAATATAATGGAATTTTTGAAAGAATGTCGATGGTCATCTTCATAATGAATCCTCTCTAACACTATGTCATCAATTGAAGAATGGTTGAATAAATTGTGGTATATGAATGCTTTGGAATACTATTGTTCTATAAGAAATGACCAGCAGGATGATATCAGAGAGACTTAGAGAGACATGAATTGATGCTAAGTGAAATGAGCAGAACTAGGAGATCATTATACACATCAAGAAGAAGATTATACAATGATAAACTCTGATAGATGTGGCTCTCTTCAACAATGAGATGATTCAAACCAGTTCTAATTGTTCACTGATGAAGAGAGCCATCTAAACCTAGAGAGAGAGGACTGTGGGAACTGAGAGTATACCACAACATAAAATTTCCACTCTTTCTGTTATTATGTGCTTGCATTTTTGTTTTCCTTCACAGGTTTTTTTTTTCTTTCTTTCTAGATCCGATTTTTCTTGTGTAGCAAGATAACTGTACAAATATGTATACAAATATCGAATTTTACATATATTTTAACATATTTAATATGTATTGGACTACCTGCCATCTAGAGGAGGAGGTGGGAGGAAAGAGGGGAAAAGTTGGAACAGAAGGTTTTACAAGGGTCAGTACTGAAAAATTACCTACATATATGTTCTGTAAATAAAAAACTATAATAATAAAAACACTATATCATCGTAAATAATTCAAAATAATTTATCACTGGTGAAATTCAATTTTAATGAGAATTCAAGTTCAGTTTCCTCTTTTGCCCTTTCAGAAAAAGAAAACTAAGTGGCATAGGAAATAAACTTAGAAATAAGACACCTCTGTCCTACCATTTACCATTGTGAAATGCCTATTTATGATATCACTCATAATAAAGGCATTTTTTTTGCCATTTGTTTGATCTTTTCATTTTTTCAGTATGGATATTCCTGAATACCTATTTTTAAAGCCCAGTTTATATATCGAATACTCTACAAAGTCTTTCTTGATCTGGCCCTCATTTTTTTTTTTTTACAATCCCCATAAGGCTCATTCTACCTTCTCAAAGGATTTTATTGGGCACTAATTAAATATCTTCTTCCAGTCATCAATTTTATAATTCTTTATATAAGAGCCATATAACTTAGTGTAATCTTCAAACCTAAGATAATTTATTCTATGTTCTTCTTCCTTTAAATAGTGGTATCCTTAGCATATAGGTCCATAAGAAACATCTGTTGAATTTGATTTAAAGTTATATAACTTTTCCAATGTATAACCAATTAAGCCAATTTACCTAAATAGAAGAATATTGTACAAATTAATTTAAAAGATTCCATATTCAGTTCAAATAACCTCAACTACCATTTAATTAGCCCTTCTGAAATGCCAGGATCTATGCTAGGCAATGAGGATATCACGACAAATATGAAATAGTCCCTTAAATGAAGAAGCTTAGGTCTCTTTCTTCCTGGATCCAGTTCTTAGTAGAACAAATCTCTTAACAGGTAGGAGGGAACATGCTTGACATATGATTACCTGAAGTTAAAAAGAAACTGTGCAATATTACATACTATGCATGACATCTTGTATTTGTTTTAAACAACATAAACTTTCACCTATGACACTCCTATAATTTCCTACTTGATGTTAACTCTTTCTCTCTCCCTAGAGCATGCCTAACAGGGTCTGAAATAATGCTGAAACTCTTGAAAATTTCAACAGACTAAGGCATTTTCAAACTATCTTACAATCAGCATTAAGACTTTATTATCTTCTAACATACTTTTAAAATTTTACAATTAAAAGATATTTAAATCTTTTTTATTCCTTCCCTGATGTGTCACCATTGGATTAAAAGAAAAGAAAAACTTTTTTTCAATATAAATATTCATGTTCAATCAAAACTTATCTTCACATTGAAAATATCCAAAAAGCATGTGTTAGTCTTTACCCTGAATTCAATTCCTGTCAGAAGGGGTTTAATATACTTCATCATTGATGCTTTGGTACAGTATTTGATCACTGGGTTGATTAAAGTTCTTAAGTTCTTTAAAATTGTCTTTTGTATTGTACCTTTGTTTTTTCCTAACTCTGTTTGTCCTCTGCCTCTAATACTGATATCTCCCTAAAATAAACTCATATTTTGCAACTAAAATATACAAAGCTCCTGCCTCATCTTATGATTTATGACAATGAGTTTTCATCAGAGGGATTCCCAATAGAAGGTGAGATGTTTCAAATTCTATTGCTTAGAGATGACATGGTCTCAAAGGTTCATTGAAGAAAACTCAGAAGCCATCTGATTCAATCTCCTCATTTTACTTAAGAAAAAATCATGGCCCAGAAAGGTAAGGTAAGGTAGGAAGTGTCAGAGGTGGGATCTGAATCTAGATCCTTTGAATCAGGAAGTCAGCGTTCCTTTCACTGTATCAATTTTTCATCAAGGACCAGAATTTTGCTAAGTCTACTAATAGTCTTAAATTTGGTCTCCATAATACATCCAGAGAAAGTCAAGTATAAGAAGAATGCCTATTGGCCAGACTCCATTGAGTTAATCAATACGTACATATTTAAACAGATACTATAAATGGACCTACTCAAAATTGAGTAATAAGAAGAGAATAGGCTAGATTGACTGCATTTAGAAAATTGCACAGTGCTTTTAATGTTCCCAAGTAGTTACCTGAAATAAAGACTTCTGCTTTTAATATCACCTATTTGGCTAAAATAATATAAATCAACAAAATCTCTGCATCAAAATTGTGATTAAAGCAAAGAATAGAGGACAGACTATAGAAAATATGAATAAAAATAGTCTATTAGCAATCAAGAAAATGTGTAATCATAAAAGGAAGTAATCCAATTGTTCAATGACAATGAAAGCTTGTGGATGGATAGCCTGAATGTTGCATTATTATCCATAAAATGATAGGAAGACCAGGGAAAGTATTTTAGTATATTAGATGGATCTTTTCTTCAGGATTTAGTGGAGGATGTGAATAAGAATTCCTAGCACTCCACTGAGTAAAAAGATACAATGAAGTACTGAATAAGTTGATAGAAAAAGTCCTTAAGGACAGGGACATTTATTTAATTTGTATTCCTTATTCCTTGAGCATCTGACATTTAGTAGTAACCTAATAAATAGTTTGTTGAATCAAATATTAAAAAATTGGTGGGATATCATAAAATACACTTTAAGAAATGTTATGTGATTTTAATAATCTCTTGTCACTTTTTCTGCACTGACTAATTGAAGGCTTAATCTGTACATTAATAACAATTCCTATTGTCTTGGTTGATAGAACTCTTCCTTGTGACAAAGAAAAACAATTAAGCAAAAATTTTGATACAGAAACTATCTGATAATATATACAATTTTTTCCTAATGCTCCCTCACCTCCCTCCCTTGAGGAAGCAGGTACGGTTTTTTTGACCCTATGTATCATCATCTCTTTTCCACAGTCTTGATTGGTTTTTCCATTGTTGTTGTTGCTTGTTCTCTATTTTCCAAGGCAACCCCTGACCTCATAGGGTAAGATATTGACTTTCATATAAATTGATAATAAGTGAAGCAGAGGTGCACAAAACATCAGCCTTACTCTCTCTTCCAAGCGTCATGCAAGTCCAGCGGACAGACAAAAGTCAGAATGACTAACAATGACCCAAGAAACAGTGGATGACCTTGGCGATTTTGATGGATGTCTGATTAAAATCTAAGTGCTCCATGGGGCCTAGTTTAACCACCTTCATGGACACTGACTGGAACAAATTATTTTAATCACCCATTCTACTGGAGGAAATTCTCACATGCTTGAGATATATTGTATTTTCTCTTAGCTTTTTTCACTTATTCAGAATAAAACTTCTATAATAATCTTTTCATTAGTATTTCCATTGTCATTCAATATATTATCCTCTTAGTTCTGCTTACTTTGAATTCCTCATTTTCTGTCATTTTTCCCACATAAGAATATTCCAAGATTCAAATATTAGAGTTCTTTTATCCCAACTATTTGCTTAAATAAACTAACACAACAATCTCACTGCTAGATCCACTTTAATCAGCTAAATAGTTTTCCCCTTGAAATATTTTCCTTGATTCTTTTTAAAGATTTCTGGGACTAGCCACAGTTTTGGATTGGGACTGAAATGGATTGTGAATTAGGATCTGCAGGAATATAATTTTCTATTCTGAAGCTTGTGTGAACTTGAAATGAGATTACATTAATTGTGATAAGTAGAAGTCATGAAAAGTAAATGGTGACCCAAGTTCAAGTCCTACCTGTAATTAGCTGTATGTTCTAAAGCAAATAACTTAACATCCCTGGGTGTCACATTTAAAATAAGGGTTTTTGATTTTAAACTTTCTAAGATGTCTTCCTGTTCTAAAATTCTAAAGTTCTATGAAAGATTCAAGCATACTGAGCCTAATAAACAGCAAAGAGAGTATTAATGTAGACATTCATCAATTCTATCTGAATAATGAACATATCCTTGCTATCATAAGAGATTACTAGAAATTGTCCTCAGCATATAAAATCATCGAACTCACATTCATAAAAATGCATACATGTCAATATTATTGTAATTTGACAAAAGATTACACTAATTATTCCCATATACTCTAATTCATGGGACTCATATAACAAAATATCTCTATGACTGGTATGCTTTTTTCTTAGCTTTCTGGATGGCTTACATAATGCTTTAAAAAAGTATTGACTTGTGCAATGTACCAAGGGCTTTGGCAGTAGACCAAAGGCTTTATAAATAAAATAGTCTCATTATTTGAATGGCATTGTATTGCATTGGTATATTAAGCATTGAAGTCAAGCTTATTCTAACTGATATGGACATAGCTATTGCTCCTTTTCCTACTGCCTGGTAAAATATACATTTTATATCAGTGATAGTAAACTCAGGCATTTTATTGTATTCCAATACAATTTGGAATTGTAATAAACAAACCCTTCCACCAGATGGGGACTAGTCTAATTTTCCCATAATATAGCATTGGAAAGATAGCCAAAATTGACAAACATTTTTGTGATTTCCAAGCAGAATTATATTTAATTATTAGTATTTATTTTCAGTTGAATTTGCAATAGAAATTAAAAGGCTTTTTTAAGCCATAAGAGGTTTGGCAACAAAAATAGGAAATGAATATGAAGAGCAACCCTGGTCTCAGAAAATAAATTTAAAAAAAAAAAACAGAACAAAATATTTCTTTACTCTCTGTAAAAGATAAGGGAATATTGGTGCAGAATATGCCATTCATTGTCAGATATAGTTTATTTTTTAGTCAGTTCTGTTTAAATTGTTATTTCTGGTAGTATTGAAGGAAAATAGGGAAATATCAGCATGGGGGTTGGAGAGTATATAAAAATGAATTGAAATGAGTATATAATAAATGAAATGAAAGACTTAGTTAAATTATTTAAATAGAAAGGAGGGAAACAAAAAAGGAAAAAGTATTAAACATAATCTTTCATGATCTGGATGTAATTATGATACAAGACAGCAGTCTATATGGCATTTTGTTAAAAAAAAATTAAACCCAGTTTTAAGATTTTATAATTTTAAAACTCATTGCTCACTAAGTACTTTATTTGTTTTTACTTTGTACTTTGAATAGTAAATAAATAGAGGAAAATAGGAAAAATCAATGTTATAAACACACCATTCCATGTAAGATAAGAGAAAAATGATATCACCTGATACAAACAGATAATATACTCCATAGTAGTTCTTTTTTTTCCTTTTTGACCATATTATGAGGATATCACTTGGTAGTTGATCTAATTTGTTTATTATGATAGACAAGGTAACCAAATCAGTTTCATAATGTTAAAACAAAAGAACAAGCTCAATATTGCAGCTGTCAAGTAGTTAGCACAGTTGGGGAAAAAAAGAAACACACACACACACACACAAATACACACATGCATGAACCAGAAGATTGATTTTTAATTCAATTCTATCATATAGAGCTGGCCATAATTAACTCTCAATTATTCAGGGCTATTCATTTTTCTGATTAACCATGCCTTTTGCTTCTATCCCTCTGGCTGCTTTTCATTTGGCTGTCATAGTGCTCATTAGCACCTCCACTGGAGACTGGCCAATAGAAATCAAAATGAAATGATACTCGAAGAAGTTAATAATTTTCCTTGCTAACCCCTCTGGTAAACTATGAGTAAGGAAGTTAAAATAAGGTGAAATTGGGGGTAGAATTTATGTGAACATATTAAATAACCATCCTATCAATGGTCCTCTTTTATCTTGGATTACTGATTTGTTTAACAACAATGACTTCATATAAGACATTATATCAATAGACCAATACAACCTGCCAGAAGCAGCAAACAGTGGCAATTATTCAATGTTCATTTAGGTCAACATTTATTTAAATTTCTATTTGAGGCACCATCCATCCACTTTACCAATACCTTCCATATGGAGAATTTATGTTGCTTCATTAGCTAAAGAACTTCTAATGGGGGAACACCTACTAACACAGATGTCAAGATATATTTTAAGAGATCACATAATGACTTGCTTTTAGAATTGGAAAGGACCTCAGTAGTATTCAGAAAAACAACATTCATTATAGTATACCCAATAAAAGATCATTTAACGTCTATTGGAAGGCTTCCTGGGACATTACCTATTACCTCATCTAATTTTATTCCATTTTAGGATATTTTAAATTCTTATTATTATTTCCTAAATTTTGGTAACTTCCACCAATAAGAACTCACTTTGCCTTTTTTGTCAAAAGAAAATAAATATTTTCCTATTAAAGGGTTAAATGACTTTCTCAGAGGCTTGAGCCCAAGTCATTCTGACTATAACCCCAGTATTTATTTTATTAAGTCAGGATGCAATGGTGTGAATAATAGTTACTAAACTAGGATATATACAATTATACCCACACTAGGTAAGCTTTTCAAAGTCAATAAGCATTTATTAAGTGCTTATAGTCAGACACTGCTTAAGTTCCAGGATACAAAGAAAAGGCAGTATACTCTTGCCCTCAATGAGCTAAGATTTTGATGGGGGAGATAATATGAAAATACTACATACATATAAAGCAAATACATGTAAGTGTACGTGATGTGATGTTTATAAATAAGATACATATTTGGTTTGCATTTTTATACATATATGAATACATAAAAGGTAATCTCAGAGGAAAGGTGCTAACAGTAAGACAGGATAGTGGATAAGGGGACAGTCAAAGGTCTCTTGAAAAAGGAAGAACTTAAGCTGATTCTTGAAGAAAGCCAAGAAGCCAGTTGTTGAAAATGGTATGGGGAAGCATTCTAAGCAAGAGAAATAGTGAAAAAGCAAGAAACAGAGAGATGGAGTTTTGTGGTCAAGGAATATCAAGAAGGCCAGTGTTAGTAAATTATAATGTGGGGATGGAAGTAAGTATAAAGATATTGGAAAGTTAAGAAACAACCACTTTGTAAAGAGCTCTAAATGATGAACACATGATTTTATGGATGTTCCTGGAAGTAATAGGAGACCATTGCAATCTATTAAACAGAGCAGTAAAGGTGTTGAGATCTGGCCTGAATTTTTTTTGTTATTTAGGTTTTTTCCAGTCATATCTGACTCTTTGTGACCAAATTGGGGCTTTTTTTGGACAACGGTTTGCCACTTCTTCAGCTAAATATACAAATGAGGAACTGAGGTAAACAAGGTTAAGTGACTTGCTCAGGGTCGCATAGCCAATAAATGTCTGAGGTTACATTAGAAGTCAGGAAGATGAGTCTTTGTGAATTCAGGACCAGCCTTCTCTCCACTATACCAGCCAGTTGTCCCAGCCAAAATTTAGGAACTCAGATAAATAGTTAAGCAAAGTATGAATTAGAGTAGAGAGAAATTTGAAGCAGAGGGACCAATAAGCAGACTAGTTTAAAAGTTTATGAGGTGATAAGATTCTATAGTAGAATGTGTAATTCTAGCAAAGTAAAGTGAAGTAAATGAAAAGAAATTGACATATTTGAGATGTTCCAAAGTTGGAAATGACAAGACTTAACAACAAACTAGATATGTGAGGTGAGGGTCTTGTTTTCTTTTTTTTTTTTTTTTTTTTTTTTAATTTATTTTTATTTTATTTTATAATTATAACATTTTTTGACAATACATATGCATGGGTAATTTTTTATAACATTATCCCTTGCACTTACTTCTATTCAGATTTTTTCCCTTCCTCCCCCAAACCCCTCCCCCAGATGGCAAGCAGTCTTATATATGTTAAATATATTACAGTATAATTTAGATACAATATATGTGTGTAGAACCGAATTTTTTTGTTGCACAGGAAGAATTGGATTCAGAAGGTAAAAATAACAGTTTACATTCATTTCCCATTGTTCCTTTTCTGGATGTAGCTGGTTCTTTCCATCATTAATCAATTGGAATTGGATTAGCTCTTCTCTATGTTGAAGAAATCCACTTCCATCAGCATACATCCTCGTACAGTATCATTGTTGAAGTGTATAATGATCTTCTGGTTCTGCTCGTTTCACTCAGCATCAGTTGATGTAAGTCTCTCCAAGCCTCTCTATATTTCTCCTGTTGGTCATTTCTTATAGAACAATAATATTCCATAACATTCATATACCATAGTTTACCCAACCATTCTCCAATTGATGGACATCCATTCATCTTCCAGCTTCTAGCCACTATGAAAAGGGCTGCCACAAACATTTTGGCACATACAGGACCCTTTCCCTTCTCTAGTAGTTCCTTGGGGTATAAGCCCAGTAGTAGTATGGCTGGGTCAAAGGGTATGCACATTTTGATAACTTTTTGGGCATAATTCCAGATTGCTCTCCAGAATGGTTGGATTCTTTCACAACTCCACCAACAATGCATCAGTGTCCCAGTTTTCCCACAGCCCCTCCAACATTCATCGTTATTTGTTCCTGTCATCTTAGCCAATCTGACAGGTGTGTAATGATACCTCAGAGTTGTCTTAATTTGCATTTCTCTGATCAATAGTGATTTGGAACACTCTTTCATATGAGTGGAAATAGTTTTAATTTCATCATCTGAAAATTGTCTGTTCATATCCTTTGACCATTTATCAATTGGAGAATGGCTTGATTTCTTATAGATTAAAGTCAATTCTCTGTATATTTTGGAGATGAGGCATTTATCAGAACCTTTAACTGTAAAAATTTTTTCCCAATTTGTTACTTCCCTTCTAATCTTGTTTGCATTAGTTTTGTTTGTGCAGAAACTTTTTAATTTGGTGTAATCAAAATGTTCTATTTTGTGATCAATAATGGTCTCTAGTTCTCCCTTGGACACAAACTCCTTCCTCCTCCACAAGTCTGAGAGGTGAACCATCCCATGTTCCTCCAATTTATTTATGATTTCGTTCTTTATGCCTAAATCTTGGACCCATTTTGATCTAATCTTAGTATGTGGTGTTAAATGTGGGTCCATGCCTAGTTTCTGCCATACTAATTTCCAGTTTTCCCAGCAGTTTTTGTCAAATAATGAATTTTTATCCCAAAATTTGGGATCTTTGGGTTTGTCAAAGATTAGATTGCTATTTTTATTCACTATCTTGTCCTGTGAACCTAACCTATGCCACTGATCAACTAGTCTATTTCTTAGCCAATACCAAATGGTTTTGGTGACTGTTGCTTTATAATATAGCTTTAAATCAGGTACACTTAGACCACCTTCCTCTGACTTTTTTTTCATTAGTTCCCTTGCAATTCTCGACCTTTTATTCTTCCATATGAATTTTGTTGTTATTTTTTCTAGGTCATTAAAATAGTTTCTTGGGAGTCTGATTGGTATAGCACTAAATAAATAGATTAGTTTGGGGAGTATTGTCATCTTTATTATATTCGCTCGGCCTATCCAAGAACATTGAATGTCTTTCCAATTATTTAAATCTGACTTTATTTTTGTGGCAAGTGTTTTGTAATTTTGCTCATATAATTCCTGACTCTCCTTTGGTAGATATATTCCCAAATATTTGATACTATCGACTGTTATTTTGAATGGAATTTCTCTTTGTATCTCTTGCTGTTGGATTGTGTTGGTAATGTATAAAAATCCTGAGGATTTATGTGGATTTATTTTGTATCCTGCGACTTTGCTAAAATTCTGAATTATTTCTAATAGCTTTTTAGCAGAGTCTTTGGGGTTCTCTAAGTATACCATCATGTCATCTGCGAAAAGTGACAATTTGATTTCTTCATTTCCTACTCTAATTCCTTGGATCTCTTTCTCGGCTCTTATTGCCAAGGCTAGAGTTTCTAGTACTATATTGAATAGTAATGGTGATAGTGGGCAACCTTGTTTCACTCCTGATCTAACAGGGAAAGGTTCTAGTTTATCACCATTACATATGATGTTTACTGAAGGTTTTAAATATATGCTCCTTATTATTTTAAGGAATAGTCCATTTATTCCTATACTCTCAAGCGTTTTTAGTAGGAATGGATGTTGGATTTTATCAAATGCCTTTTCTGCATCTATTGAGATGATCATATGGTTTTTATTAATTTGATTATTAATATGGTCAATTATACTAATAGTTTTCCTAATATTAAACCAGCCCTGCATTCCTGGTATAAATCCCACTTGGTCATAGTGTATTATTCTGGGGATGATTTTCTGAAGTCTATTTGCTAATATCTTATTTAAGATTTTAGCATCAATATTCATTAAGGAAATTGGTCTATAGTTTTCTTTCTCAGTTTTCGATCTACCTGGTTTAAGTATCAGTACCATGTCTGTGTCATAGAAGGAATTTGGTAGGACTCCTTCAATCCCTATTTTTTCAAATAGTTTACATAGCATTGGAGTTAGTTGTTCTTTAAATGTTTGGTAGAATTCACCTGTAAATCCATCTGGTCCTGGGGACTTTTTCTTAGGAAGTTGGTTAATAGCTTGGTCTATTTCTTTTTCTGAGATGGGACTATTTAGACTACTTACTTCTTCCTCTGTTAATCTGGGCAAGCTATATTTTTGAAGGTATTCTTCCATTTCATTTAAGTTATCAAATTTATCGGCATAAAGTTGAGCAAAGTAGCTCCTAACTATTGTTCTAATTTCCTCTTCATTAGTGGTGAGTTCACCCTTTTCATTTTCAAGACTATCAATTTGCTTTTTCTCTTTCCTTTTTTTAATCAGGTTTACTAAGGGTTTGTCTATTTTGTTGGTTTTTTCATAAAACCAACTCTTAGTTTTATTAATTAATTCAATAGTTTTTTTACTTTCAATTTTATCAATCTCACCTTTTATTTTTTGAATTTCAAGTTTTGTGTTTGTCTGGGGGTTTTTAATTTGTTCCTTTTCTAGCAATTTTAGTTGTAAACCCAATTCGTTGGCCCTCTCTTTCTCTATTTTATGCAAGTAGGCCTGTAGAGATATAAAACTTCCCCTAATTACTGCTTTGGCTGTATCCCACACATTTTGGTATGATGTCTCATTATTGTCATTTTCTTGGGTGAAGTTATTAATTATGTCTATGATTTGCTGTTTTACCCAATCATTCTTTAGTATAAGATTATTTAGTTTCCAATTATTTTTTGGTCTATTTTCCCCTGGCTTTTTATTAAATGTTATTTTGATTGCATTATGGTCTGAAAAGGATGCATTTACTATTTCTGCCTTACTGCATTTGATTTTGAGGTTTTTATGCCCTAGTATATGATCAATTTTTGTATAGGTTCCATGAACTGCTGAGAAGAAAGTATATTCCTTTCTGTCTCCATTTAGCTTTCGCCAAAGATCTATCATATCAAACTTTTCTAGTATTCTATTTACCTCTTTGACTTCTTTCTTATTTATTTTGTGGTTTGATTTATCTAATTCTGATAGTGCAAGGTTGAGATCTCCCGCTATTATAGTTTTGCTATCTATTTCCTCTTGCAGCTCTCTTAATTTCTCTTTTAAGAATTTAGATGCTGCACCACTTGGTGCATACATGTTTAATATTGATACGGCTTCACTATTGATGCTTCCCTTTAGCAGGATATAATGCCCTTCCTTATCTCTTTTAATTAGATCAATTTTTGTTTTTGCTTGATCTGAGATGAGGATGGCTACTCCTGCTTTTTTGGTTTTGCCTGAAGCATAATAGATTCTGCTCCACCCTTTTACTTTTAGTTTGAATGTCTCATCCTGTTTCAGGTGTGTTTCCTGTAAACAACATATAGTAGGATTCTGACTTTTAATCCAGTCTGCTAACTGCTTCCTCTTTATGAGGCAGTTTGCCCCATTCACATTTATGGTTAGAAGGACTAATTCTATATTGCTTGCCATCCTATTAACCCCTGCTTATGCTTTTCCCCTTTCCTTCCCTTTTACCCTCCTATCCAGTATTAAACTGGTAAACACCACTTGCTTTTCACAGCCCTCCCTTTTTAGGATCCCTCCCCCACCTTAAAGATCCTCCCCTTATTTTATCCCTTTTCCTCGAAATTACTGTATTCCCTTCCCCTTAGCTTACTCCTTCCCTTTCACTTTTCAATGAAGTGGAAGAAGTTTCACCATAAATCGAATATGTCTATTGATACACGCTATGTTCATCTCCCTCCTTTCTTTCTCTCAGATATAATAGGTTACCTTTGCCTCTTCATGAGATGTAGTACCACCACTTTATACTTTTTTATGATATAATCTCCTTTCCACCTCTAGTTTCTAAGACAAATTGTACATATGTTCTTTACATATTTTTTTGACAGAAGTATAGTTCTCAAGATTTCTTTTTACCTTTTTTAGAAGTCTCTTGAGTTCTGTATTTGAAGATCAAACCTTTTATGTAGGTCTGGCTTTTTCATCAAAAATAGATGGAATTCATTTATTTCGTTAAATGTCCATCTTCTTCCCTGGAAAATGATGCTCATTCTTGCTGGGTAAGTCACTCTTGGCTGCATACCAAGTTCCTTAGCCTTTCGGAATATCATGTTCCAGGCCCTGCGTTCTTTTAATGTGGACGCTGCTAGATCCTGTGTTATCCTTATTGTGGATCCTCCATATCTGAATTGTTTTTTTCTAGCAGCTTCCAATATCTTTTCCTTTGTCTGATGGTTCTTGAACTTGGCCACTATATTTCTTGGCGTTTTGATTTTAGGGTCCCTTTCAGTAGGTGATCGATGAATTTTCTCAATGTCTATTTTACCCTCTGTTTCCAAAACGTCTGGGCAGTTCTCTTTGATAATTTCCTCGAAAATGGTGTCCAAGCTCTTTTTTTCCTCCCATTTTTCAGGGAGTCCGATTATTCTCAAATTGTCTCTCCTGGATCTGTTTTCCAGGTCTGTTGTCTTTTTGGTAAGGTACTTGACAGTCTTTTCAATTGTCTCATTTCTCTGGTTTTGCTTGACTCCCTCTTGGTTTCTCCTTGAGTCATTCATTTCTACTTGTTCCAGTCTAATTTTCAATGATGTATTTTCTTCACTCACTTTTTTTATATCTCTTTGTAATTGTCCAATTGAGTTTTTATCTTCTATGGAATTTTTTTCCATTGTATTTTTTAGAGAGCTGATTTCTTTTTCCAGCTCTCTAATCCTGTTTTCCTTGGAGTTGTTTACCTTTTCCAGCTCACTAATCTTGTTTCTCAATGATTTGATTTCTTTATCCATTCTGTCTTTGAATGCATGGGATGACTTCTCCAGGCTCTCTTGCCAAGCTTCCCTTTCCTTTTCCCATTTCTCTTCCAGCTCTCTTGTGAGAGCCTTTTTGATTTCCTCTATGAGGTTCTTTTGTATTGAGGAGCAGCTTATATCCCTCCCAGGGGATACATCTGGGGACATTCTGTTCCTAGTCTCTTCAGCATTTGAAGTCTGCTCCCTCTCCACACAGAAGCTGTCAATGGTTAGAGCCCTTTTGAATTTTTTGTTCATTTTGTCAGAGTAGGAATCAAAGAAAACAAACTGACAAGAGAAACAATTGGTCTGTTTTGCGGGGGATAGGGCTGGATGGTATTAATGGGCTTCCTCTACAGACTGGGGGTAGGGCAGCAGAGAGCCACTAACAGAACAGCAATGACTGTACTGAGTCTGCGCTCTGAGGCTCTGAGAACGCACCGAGTTAGTCCAGGTGGGGGTTGGGGGTGGCCGGGCTCTGAGAGACGCTGGCTTTCTGGGGTTTTAATCTTCACCTCCAGTGTTTACACCCTCTCCACCGCTCTTGGCTTGCTGCCAAGACGGAGCATCCACACTGGGGCAAAAGCCCTTTCACAAAAACGACAGAGATCACACCCCTCCCCCTCCAGTCTGAGCTGTGTGAGCTGCCTGTCTTGCTCTGGCTGTCTGCCCTCAGTCTGCGCCCAGTCTGATTGACCCTCCCCCGAACAAACACAGACCTTTTCTGGCGACTTTCAAGGATGTCTTCTCTTGGTGATAATTTGTGGATTTCTTTCTGGGTCAAGCATTAAGTCAGAGGCTTGTCATGAAGTAAGTTCTGAGAGAAAACGAGGAGCTCAAGCAGCTGTCTGCCTCCACGCCGCCATCTTGGCCGGAAGTCCCCGAGGGTCTTGTTTTCAATGGAAAATATCAGGAATCATCAATGACCTGATCACAGAAATAGCATGAGATTTCAAAATGATAAACCAGGTTTAAAATAACCAGTACTGAAGACAGTGTAGTCCATCAATATTAGCAGGACAATGTTGCTGATGGAAAATTATTGCTGGAATTCTTAATAGAAATTACAGGAAGCTCAAGGGCTTCTGTGAAGCATATATCAGTTTGAGGTGAAAGAAATATCTCATCACATGAGAGCCAATTATTCTTAATAAAATGTTAACATGATAGGGAAGTGACAAACCTTCCTTTCTTTCTTCTGCTTCCCTTCATGCAATCTACTTCTAGATGAACTGGAACAGAACTTAACATTCCATCTCCTGAGTATATGTGCCCAGTTGTTCCATCTTGAAATCTTTCCCAGAAGGAGTTGTTTTTGTCCTTACTTTTGAAATTTGTATAAAACTCTAAAGAAATAGGATGGCATAGTTGAAAGAGACCTTGGAATGAGAAAGAACAGGATAAAATTTCTGCCTCTCTACATAATGACTTTGTGGTGATGACCAGATCACAAACTTCTCAGACCCCAAGAAGCCTGTATAACATGACAAAAGATTTGGAGATTTAAACTGATGAAAGTAGCTTCTGAAAATACACATTAATACATCCAGAGACTTGAAAGAATGAACCAAACAAGACAAATTAAGTGTCACATCCTCAGAAAACCTTTTCCAGATCCTTTAACTTTTAGTTTCCTTTCTTTTACCAAATTACTTTGTATTTATTCATCTTTGTGTATATTGTGTGTCACAATTGTACTGGATGACAGAGAAGTGGAGTTCAGAGGGAATAGATTAAATGGCTATATAGAAAGGTCTACCACAATGTCCTAGACAAAATATATAGTTGTTTTAAATTTATCCAGCCCTGTAATGAGGGGTGGGATGGTGATCACAAAATCCATTATCATTTGATTTCTCTGCAGACTAGTTGATATATATAGATAAGGAGCAGATCATAGAGACAACAAACTTTTGATGTTTTAAATAAAAGTTAAGAATGGAATTATACCTTTTCTTACCTTTTCTATGATGTTATGTTTTCAAAATAAAATTGCTAGAATTTGGGAACAACCAGCCTTTGGATTGTTAATAACAGTCATACCCCTTGTGGCTCTTTAAAAATCAAGAAGCACTTTCTAAGGAACAATGAAGATAGAAGGCAGTTTCAGAGAAGAGACAACTATGGAAGAAGAACCCAGAAGAAGACATTATTGTTGTATTTCAGGAAATAATATCTTTCTCCTTCCCTAAACATCAGTCACAATGTCTTAAAGCAGAACTTTTTGCCCAGTTGCAGTTATTTAACCCATCAATAAGCAAGCCTATCATGATGTAATGTAATAGGCAGAATTTGACCCCTGTGAGTCAAGAGAACCAATCTGATCCTTGTTATTTGAGCCATTGAGAGAAATGGGTCAAAGGAGCCTATCTAAGTGATCTATTCAGCAGAAATTATGTATCCAGAGAAAACAACATGAGTATACTCTTAGAAAGGCAAGGATATTTTGGCATTTCAGTGCATTTTGGAGTTGCTTTGGTAATGTATTCCCTAACCATATGCTTCTCTACAAGTATATACTAAGTCCATGTATTCTCTTTTTTTCTGATATATATGGTTGTAGGAGATTTTACACAAATTTTTTTTTATTTTCATTACCAATTAAAGACCTAAAAGTGTCCACTATTAAAGGAAAACACACTGATGAAGGACTCATTTTAAAAGTTCAGCACGAAAAGTTTTTTTAAATGAAGGACATCTTGAAACTTGGGTGTACTCATCCTCCTATGACCCAACATGCAAGTTCAAGTTGATGGTGACCTAGACAAAGTACTATGGAATTTTTAAGTTCACAGAGTATTTTACCAACATTTTATCTATGGAAATATACCATTCTTCCATACACTAGCTTATTCGGAGAAAGGCTATAAGAAGTGGACTGCTTTTAGTATATAAACTATTTAGAATAAATTTTGGAATAATAGTATTGATTTTGCTCAGATTAGTTCATTCGTCTACTTCATATTATTTTGCCTTCAGAGAGGTGTAGGTCAGAAGCCATGATCAAAAGCCATCTCTTTATTTGGATGTGTAAATGCATCTAGTACTTGAATCTAAGTTGCAAAAAGCAATGGAGTAAGTAACAAGAATGATTGTTCTGGGATCAAACCAAACATAATTTTCTTGTGATCCTTGGCATCTCCTTTCCAGGTGCTATTTAATCATAACACCACTTAAATGTTAGGCTCTTTCGCTCTAAATGATGTCCATTATAATCCATATAATAAAGACTTACAATAATAAAGAGGATCTACTGGTGCCTACTTAGAGATATCAAATAGAATGTAATGTTCTTGAAAATAAAAATCATCTCACTTTTACCTGTGTGTTACTATGTGCTTATGAAAGGTTGCCTAATTGATTTATTGATTTGTTCTAAAAGCTAGGTCACTGGTTAAGAGAGGTTTGAAGAATTTATTTAGAAATAAATGTTATAAAAATATAAAAAAAAATTATAGAAAAAATTTAAATACACATATCCATGAATCTTACACATGTTTATATATGTTACAATCCACTCTGAACTTCCTACTCAGCTGCTCAACTTATATCAAATGCAACTTTGCAAAGAAGCCAGGAGGGTAATAATCAAAATTGTTTTCTCTCATGAATTTGGAGATGTTGGAGTTAAATCTGACAAATTCAAAAAGCTCTATATAATTCATTTCTCTCACTTCTTATCAGGTATATACTCTACCTTCATTGTTATAATAAAGTCTCTTGTTTTTCTCTGTAGACAGGTATCAAAGTTTCTTTAAAGATCAACATGATGGCAAAATGAATGGGTTGACTCATACTTACTCAGCAATTTATATATCAATTTATATCTTGCATACATAATCAATTTAATCACTAAAAGTAATTTAGGGACTCAACATTTCAAGATTTAATACATTTTTCTTCTTCATTCTAAAATTAGAGATCCTGTGATCTTCTCCTTAATATCAAGCGATATCAAGCAATGCTCAGTTTAAGTTGTTTTTTGCCACTTTTTGCTGTTACTGATACTATTGCCAGAGTTGTTGTTGCTGCTGCTATTGCTTCTGAAGAAGTGTTAACAGCATGGAATAGAAGACAAAGAGTTAAGAAGACTTAGACTTAAGCCTTTGGCACATATTGGTCATGTGGTCCTTAGTTATTTAATCTGCCTGTGGTCCAGGAAACTCTAGGACAGTCAATTACAGAATAGTTGTAAACTTGCTTTGGTAGAGGGAACTTCCTTACTGGGAGTTCCCTTTGTCAATGAAAGCATAGGTCCAGACACATTCCTGCACCTCAGAAAAAAAACTTCTTGATAATTCTTTCATTATCTCACATGAGAAAAAATGAATTAAAATTAGCAGACAAAGAATCTTGATGATGGTTTCATCAATTGCAATTTGACTGTATTATAGAAATGAGTAGCAAGGATATACAGAGTATAAATTGCAAATTCTTATTTCCAGAGTTTAGTCCTAGACTTCAAGCTTCTAACAAATAGTCTTTAGTTTCCTTTTTTTTTTCTTCTTTTTAAAAAAATCTGCTTAGAGTTTATGTTATTGTTGAGCTAATTTGTGGTGGGATTCAGAGGAAAAAAAGATGAGTGATAAGAGTATAAAGTGACCATATGGTACCTGGTACCTAAAAGAATGAGTTACTGATGTGTTTGTATGTGTGTCCAAATGTGGATCCAAAGTGACTTATAAATTACTCTGAGTGCAGAACATAGCCACTTGAGCATGCACAATGTTTTTTTTTTGTTTGTTTGTTTTTGTTTTGTTTTTGTTTTTTGTTTATTTAAACAAACCTAGAAGTGACACATTCAGATAAAAGCAAGAGAATTAAAACTTCAATATAGAAACACAAAATTTCCTTCTCTCCTTTTCCTACATTGATATTATTGATTTAATTTGTATGGTCATGATAAATATGATTGAATTTATTTTCTAATTTGTTCATTTATTTGTCATTAGAATAACCCCAAGTGAACCTTGATTTTGGTTTATACCAAGAAAATTAAAGATTTAGATTTAGCATCTAGGTGGGTGCCCTTTAGCAAGACTGGAATTTATGATGGTTTCTATTACCTACCCACAGAGAAGTCTCAAAATATGAGGATAGTAATAGATATAAATCTGTATGGGACTTCAGAGACCATTTATTCCAACTCTCTTATTTTAAAAATGATGAATTGAAGGCTCAGGGAGGTTAAAGAATTTTCTTAATGTCACAGAAAGTGATCAGAGGTGGGATGACCACAGTTCTAAGAGGAAGTCTACATAAATAAGACAATTCTGTTCCCTATAAATGAAAAAAAAAGATTTTCATATTGAACTAAAACATCAACATTAAAGAACATTATTGGTGAGAAAATAAATGATCATATAAAAGATTTTGAAAAATTGAGGCCATTCTCCCATATATTCCTTTGTCAAAATAATTACAAGATCTAGGTTTTTAAATGCCAGTGTATTTAAAAGTCAAATTTTCTCCAGATTATGTATCTCAGAAACCACTTTTTCTACCTTTACTTATTAAATGATAACAATAATCTTAGGAAATGTTAAAAATATAAATAACATAGCATTTAGATATATTTTCTTTTTTTTTTTTACTTCCCAGTTACATAATACAAATGTAGCACAAGATCCAGAAATCTATACAATTATTTTTTTCATTATTGCTAATACACAACATTAAAAATAGGCAGCCACAACAAATTAATATTTAATGTAGATGGGACCAAGTCAGTATTTTGTAATACTACATTTTTAGACCAACTTGATTCTCAGTAGGTGAATAGTATGAGTTTCCTCAAAGCTCTTAAAATTTTGGCTGAATGCAATTAAGTACCTACTGGAAACACACACACACACACACAATCATTCAGACAATTCTCCCTCAAAACTTCATTGGGGCATGGATGTGTTCCTGGTTTTCAAAAACTATACCAGTAGAGGTCAAGTATGTTATGCGATGTTGAAAAGACTTTGAGTATTATTTAGGCAATAGCCTCAATATGTATGTCACCGTCCAGCCTAGCAAAATTTAGAAATCCAACTCTCATTGGATGATGTCTCAGTGATGAATTTGTCCCTAATCATCCTAATTACCAAAAAAAGGAAAGAAAATTACAAAATGACCCTCAATTGAGTATTTTTCTTCTGTAATGTCTGAGACACAAATAGAGAGGGAAGTGATACAGAAAGTAATAACAATCCTAGTTTTTTTGCCTATTTATAAACTTTAATTTGATTATGGGTATTCTGTATAATTTAATAACAAAAAATGCACATCTCAATGAATACTGAATCATAGCCATTATGGTCATTCAAATTAAATTAACATACACTTCAATAACTGAATGTAAAAATTTAAGATAAGGATGAAATTTTGTCTTGAATGTTTGTCTTGAAGTTTCATCCTCTTGTTTTTGTTTGGATATGTCATTTCCAGATTTGTTAATAGAAAAGAAAATTTCTATCTGGTGAATCAAATATTCTTTTATACAATAATTTATTAGGAGGGCAATAGGCATTTATTAAGGGCCACATACTAGTCTAAGTACATTACAAATAATATCTCATTTCAGCCTCACAGCAACCCCTATTTTTATCCCCATTGTATAGTTGATGAAAGTGAGGCAATCAGAAGCTAACCGAGTGGCTCAGGATTATATACCCAGTATCTTTCTGAGGGGGGATTTGAATTCAAGTTTTCCTGACATCAAATCCAATGGTCCATCCACTATACTTCCTGTGACTGTTTCTGTACTATCAACTTAACAAAAAGTATTAACTGATAAATTAAATCTGATTTGTACTAATATGTATTATATCTCTACACATTGGAATAAATTTCACTGGATGCAGTACAACTTGTCAGTCATTCCCCCTAATCTCTGTTGATGGTACACTGAACAATATTTTAGAGACCACTTGTTGAATATCCAATATGAAAACATCTATGTACCCTCACAAAATGTGAAAGTACATCTTATTAAAACTAATTAGAATGATTTTGAAGGTCATGATAGAATTTTGTATTCAAGGCATCAAAACAAAAGGGATAGGTGAAATAGTAATGAATTATTTACCATGCATTTTTCTTTGACAAATGCAATTGGGACTATTCAGCTTCCTTAAGGACTTAACATGAATCCATTAAAAGTGAATAAAAAAGACCACAGGTGAAGTCTGTGGTTCTTTTTCCCTTAAAGAAGCTACAATGACAGTTAGAAGTTATGGTTTCTTAGTTCTTTTGACCTCTATCAGTACATTTTGCTATCCTAGTTTAAATTTCAAAAGGATATGAATGCAATAGAAGAGTGATGATATTCATTGTTAAAACTGGATGATTTATTATAATTATTATCAGTAATTAGTTTTTGCTCTTTGTTCTATTTACTTTTCCATTTTCCCTTATGATTTATGAAAAGATGATAAGTTTTTAATTTTCCAGTGTTGTCAATATATGGTATCTTTCATTTATTGTTTACCTTGTCAATAATAATAACAATAATAAAAACTCCCAAAATTTCCCATCTGAGAGGGACCCAAGAGATCATCTAATTCAGCTCCCTTATTTTATAAGTGAGAAAACTGATGTGCAGAGAAAAGTTTTGTAACTTGTCTAAGATTAGAAAATTACATGATTATCATCTAGAGTTTTTACCCATTGTACTCATAAGATTGTGCTATAAGGTCTTGATGCTTTTTCTTTTTTTCCCCCAATCTCTCTAATTTTAAATCATAGGAATAAGAGAATATATTTGTTAGGCAAGACATACTTCATGATTATTCACGAACTTTACAGAACTAATCAAAGCTGTTATGTTTTGTGAAGATCTATACCATTCCAAAAGTCTTCTCCATCAACCACTCAGCATCTCAATAAACTATATTCCACTCAGATTTCCAGTGATCTTTCTATTCCGTCTAACTTCCAAATTATTTAGGGAAAAGGAAAAAAATTCAAATTAACATGCAAATAGGCATTTATCATTGATTCCAGAAGTTTGTAAATACAATTTTTAATCAATTTTTGCATGATTTCTTGCTGGTCTTTTCTTTTCACTCTGGTTCGCTCTTGTAAGAATGTTCTCAATCTATATTAAACAAATGTGCATTAATTCCTTTTTGATATAATTGCCTCAATGTTCTGAATGAAACTCAAAATTTTTGAGAGAATTTATATAGTTTAGTAACTCCAAGGAAGCAATTTATTCAATGTAATCTGGAACTTTGTATATGACTTCAGAATAACCAAATTAATTTTTCTGAAGAGTCATCTCTTCAGACATAAAAATTTTGTTCTAATAGTTTAAGTGAATCCTAGAGAAATAAATCAGTAGTATATTTTCTCATTAAAAATACTGAACCAAAGAAACAGATTTATGACTTTATAAAAATACAAAATATTATTGTTGCAGGCCCTTGACATCTGCCAATATTGTTTATTTTCCACGTTATTTGTTAATATTTTTTCTTTTAATAAAATCACAGAGGCATTTCTACAGAGAACCATAGCATGGGATTTAGAAATACATCTTGTCAAATGATCAGAGAAAAAGAAGGAAGACAAAGGCAAAGAATTTTATTAGTACCACTTTATTTTATTAATTTGGTTTTACAGTAATGATCATTGCAAATCTTATTAATGGAAGGTTTTATGTCATATTATTATCTTTCTTGTGAGCATTATTAGGAGGAGGTGGGAATGGAGTCAACCTCAGTACTTCTGAATCTGAGTTGCAGATTATCTGATTATAGTCAGGTAATCAAACAATTTTATTAAATACTGTATAGTAAGTAGGTCAAAACATGAATATCTGAAATTAACTTAACTAGATTGGGTTTGCAAAATGTATAATCACATGAGAAGCTGTTCTTCATCTGGGTCCAAAGAGAGACTGGGAGCTCTCCATCTCCCTTAGATGATATTCCTTTCTTCTCCTTCCTCCTCTCCTCTAAGTTATTATTATTATAAGCCAGTGAAGGATACATAAAAGAGAAGAAGAGCAAGACTTTCCTGGGAGTCCTCTGGGACCTTAGTTCTATCCAATGAATCTGAAAACTTTAATAATTTTTCTCTGTGCATGCTTTTTCTATTTAAATGTGGGTGTGAAAATGATTTGCTAAGATTTTATTAGTGTCAAATTCTTTATCCAGAGATACTGTTTGGCTGATCAGCAAGTCTTTGAGCTAAAATTTTCCTAGAATAGCTGATTTATATTTAATACTATATTCAATCTGTATATATATATGTATATATATGTATATATATATATATATATATATATATATATATACATATAAGTGTGTGTATATATACATATACTATATATATATATTTTTTTCAAATATTGTGTTCTATCTCCCAAGACATACTAGTGCTGAGGTTTGAATGACATTTAAATTTCTGAGTTGAAATACTGAGTAAGACCTATGTATGTTGAACACATGTCCTTGGAACAATAGACTGGTTCTGGCAGAGAATGCAAATTAATCTTACTAACAAGAGTCACATATAATTAAAAGCCTAACAAAAATCAATACTATGAATCTATATAGTCTATCAAGACAGTCTTTCTCCAATAGTTGGAATAACAATGCAAACATGGTGACCTATGTATGTTTACCAGGCATAGCTAACATAGTTATTAAATAACTTATTGCAAAACTGCAAAACAAATTGTCTTGAGGAAGTAGCAAGCATTTAGAATGAAGCACATAAATGCTATCATTGTTATCAAAATAATTTACAAACAATTAATGATATACTCAAGTAAACAAATATTTCCAAAAAATCCAAATAGAGATCATGTATCCATACCTCAATCTGTGTAGTTCTCCTCTTTCTCTATATATTACTCAAGATCTCTTAACACACATGAATACAGATTTGTGCTAAAAATAGCTCTTACTTCCAAGAACTAATTTTTAAATTTTCATTTTAAGCATTCATACTTTGGAAATCAGCAAATGTTTTTCAGAGTCAAGAAATGATAAAGAAAATATTAATATAAGCAGCAATTATCAAAAGCCTTTGGTATTAGCTGAGAAATAGAATGGTGGATCAGTGGAATGGATTAGATAAACATAATACAATACTCAATGCCTATAGCAATCTAGTATTTGATAAACCCCCAAACTCTAGCTTCTGAAATAAGGCAGAGTATTTGATAAAAATTGTTTGGAAAACTGGAAAATAATGTCATAAACTAGGATAGACCTACATCTCACTCCCCCTACCAAAATAGGGTTAAAATGGGTACATGATTTGGGCATAAAGAGTGATGCCATAAGCAAATGAGGAAAATAAAGGATAATTTACCTAAAAGATCTTTGGAGAAGGAAGAACATTATGACCACAGAACTAGAGAACATTATGAAAGGCAAAATGGAGAACTTCAAATGCATTAAATTAAAAAGGTTTTATACAAACAAAACCAATAGAAACAAGATTAAAAGGGAAGTACAAAGCTGAAAAAAATCATTACAACCAGTATTTCTGATAAAGATCTTATTTCTAAAATACATAAAGAGCTGTGTCAAAATAATAAGAATAAAAATCATTCCCCAATTGATAAATGGTCAAAGAATATGAACAGACAAAATTAAATCTATTCATAGTTATATGAAAAAAATACTCTAAATCACTATTGATTAAAGAAATGCAAATTAAAACAGATCTGATATACCACTTTGCACCTCTCAGATTGGCTAAGATGACAAGGACAGATAATAATAAATGTTGAAAAGGATGTGGGAAAACTGGGATACTAATGCATTGTTGGTGGAATTGGAAAATGATCTGGAGAGCAATCTGGAACTATGCCCAAAGGGCTATAAAACTATGCATACCCTTTGATCCAGCAGTGCCATTACTGTATCTGTATCCCAAGGAAATCATAAAGGAGGGAAAAGGACTCACATGTGCCAAAATGTTTGTAGCAGCTTTTTGGTGGTAGAAAATAATTGAAAAGAAAAAAAAAAGAAAAAAGAAAAAGAAAATAATTGGAAAATGAGTAGATGCTCATTAATTGCAGAATAGCTAACAAGTTGTAGTCTATGAAGGTAATAGAATATTATTCTTTTATAAAAATTATGAACAAGCTGATTTTAGAAAGGCCAGTAAATATTTATGTGAACTGATGCTAAACAAAATGAGTAGAACCGTGAATATATTATACATAATAACAGCAAGAATGTGTGGTGATCAACTATGAAAGACTCGATTCTTCTCAGTGGCTCAGTGAATCCAAAGAAATCTAAATAGACTTTGGACAGAAAATGTCATCTGCATCCAGAAAAAGAACTAAGGAGACTGAATGCAAATCAACACATGCCATGTTCACTTTTTTTTTCTTTTTAAATCTCTCCTATGCTTTTTCTCTTTTGTTCTGACTTTTCTCTCCTAACATGATTCATAAAGCAGTGTGTATTAATTTTAAAATATTTGGAATAAAAGAAAATATTAATATTATAGTTTAAACTTAAATTTATGTTACATTAACATTTTCTCCTTAAAATTAATTCCTTAAACATCTACTAACTCATTACATGGATGCCAATGCAATTTAAGGTATCATTTTTCACCTCTCTCTCTCACCCTGTGATAGCTCAGTGTTCCTTTTTGGGTCACATCTTGCTTTGATGATATACTTTATGCTTCTTCTCACATATATTTTATCATTCACAATATTCTTCAATTTACACACATATGAATATTGGTACTTTTTTCTTCATTACCTACAATTTTATTTCTTAGAGATTGTGACATTCTGTGTTTGTCACATAGCTTTGTTAAAATAATATGTGAATTAAGGAAAATAGGTTTTTCTGTCAAAAATTGTCTGTTGTCTGTTGAGAGTTTTGGATTATTGAAAGTACTGTACAATTTCCCAAAACCAATTCAGTCTTCTCCCTTTTCTTTTTTTTTTCAAGTGTATAAAAATTACAGACTTATTTGAACTGGGAAGATAGAAGGCAGCATGACATAGTGATGATCATATAATGTTTAGCATCATACCATTGAATTCAAACCAGCAAGGCAATTCACTAGCTATAGGACCACTCAGTCTGACTTTGGTCATTTGTAAGCACTGGGGCAATCATACTTGTATTGCTTCTGTCATAAGTTGTGTGTTATTTTTCTTTTCAATGAATGGCATTTATTATGAAAATAACATGGATACATCATAACAAAATATCAATTAAAAGAAACAAATATCTTAGTAACATTAATAAAAAAAGATGATAGTGTAATAAGTTACACATATTGCTTCCAGTTTTGCCAAGGGCTTTATAAAAAATCTATTTGATTATCACTACAACCCAAAGACAGACGATATTCTTACCCACATTAGAGAGCTAAGAAAACTGAAATACAGAATGAATAAGTGCATTACCCAGTATCATGCAATTGGTAAGTGTCTGAGGTGAAATTTTCCCTCATTTCTTCATAATTCCAAGGCTACAGCTACATCCAGAACACCATTTGAACATTTGGCATTTAAGTAGATATAAAGTCCTAATCCTCAAGTCAGGAAGAGTTGAGTTCAAATCCAACTTCAGACTCTTATTAGCTATGATCATTTTATCTAACTTCAGTTTGCCTCAGTTTCATTCATGAGAAAGTGGGAAAAATAACACCTACCTCCCATGTATTTAGGGAAGATGACAAATAGGAGAGAAAGTATAAAACATTTTGCAAAATATAAGGTGATATATAATTGCTATATTTTATGTAGAATTGTAGCACAGAGCAATACCTCAGTAATCATTTAATTAACTTATTGTAGGTTGAAACTTCAATTCCACACTTTGTTTTATTATTCCCCTATTAAAAGAACAAAATGGATTTAGCCAATAGGAACATTTTTTATTCATCCATTTATTAACAAAACTCTTAAAAATTAACTATCAGGCTAAGAGATGGGATGGAATTTTCCCAAGATCACCAGGTAACCAAGGAAAAATCCTGAGAAGTTAAAATTACACAAGTTGGTCCCATTATAGGACAAAATACTTATTCTAATAGAAGGAAATGTTCCAGTTTAGCAAATATTTAAAAAGTGTCTCAGTGGAAAATGAATTAAAATTAATATGATTGTTATATTGATAGAATAAATGAAGTGGATAAATTAATGAAATGATCTGGGAAAAAAAATCTATCCCATTGTGAAGTAAATGAAATTCCATTTGATTAGAAGTTGATCTGAGGAAATTTGTATGTATGTCTATGTGTATAAGTGCTCATAAATGTATATACAACATTGCATTACAAAAACTACAAAGAAGTGATTTGTCAGATAGTCTTTGCTTTTATCTCTAATATTCATCAAGGTATATTTTATATCTTGTATCCTAAGTGGATAGAATTCCCAGTATGTCAACTTATTGCAATAAAAACAATAAAAACATGCACCTTCCTTTCTACATCTATTGTGACATGTACATTGTAGTTATTTGAAGTAGTCCTTACACCCCCTCCCACATTTATCAATTGAAAAACTTCTTTTAATAATTCCATTTCTCAGACTTAATGAACTGATGCTGAGTGAAGAGAACACAACAAGGGGAACACTATATATAGTAACAGCAACAGTATGTGATGATTAACTATGATAGTTAGCTCTTATTAAGACAGTGATCCAAAACAATTCCAAAAGATTCATGATGGAAAATGCCATCCACATTCAGAAAAATAATTATTTTCACTTTTTTTTTATTTCTCATGTTTTTTTCTCTTTTATTCTGATTTTTTTTCTTTCAAACATCTAATGTGGAATTATATTTACATAATTATATACATATAATCTACATCAGATATTTTTGGGTGAAGCAAGGAAGGAAGAAAGAGAGAAAAATTTGGAACTCAAAATCTTTCAAAAATGAATGTTGAAAACTATCCTTACTTGAAATTTGAAAAAAAAATGCTAATAAAGGCAAAAAATGCATTTCTTCCCTATACTTAGAATCAAAATTTAAAATTCTATCATATTGAAAGTGAAATGAGGAAATGATATGAGTGTACTGATTCTGTTTTCATTATCAAACATTTCAGTTAAATTATTTTCTTTTTGATTCTGAGAGTATAACCTGAAAGAAGCAGAACAATTAGTCATGTGAAGTGAGGTCTGGTAGAGATGGAGAGATCCCACAGTCCACATCCTCTTGACTTGACTACAAATGCAAACATATCCATATAATGGTGAAAACATACCCTATAGCCAAACTTGGAGGGATCATGGAAATCATCTAGTCCATAGAGATATTGGTAAATATCTCTTATAAAAAAAATAAATACATTCATTTATGCATGTATACTCAGAAAGCTGTATACTGAGAAGGCCTTTAAGTTTAATATGCATTTAATATGCATTATTAACACTTTCTTAAGTCTGGACAACCAACATAATAATAATCCAAGCATTTCTAAGGTACAAATGTTTACACTAAAAATTATCTTTGCAAATTCAAGCTCTTTCAAATTCAAGTTAGCTACAGTACATTGCTGCCTAAGAATTACATCATGAAAGTAGACAAAATCATGGGAATTTGAAAGGATATTACAAGCCATGATTAGGGTAATACATATAAATCTCCTCTAGAGTATATTCATTATTTTTCTCTTGCAGATAACACTAACAATGTACATGTGAACTGGGAGTAACTGTGGGATTGTTTTTATCTCCCTCTAAAAATTATATGCCTCTATGATTTAGGAAAGGAGAAAGACTACACAGTAAAGTATATTTCCAGATCATGAGTATAGCTCTTGTTTTGATGACCAGGTACAGATGAAATGTTTGAAACTGAGGGGAAATGGTAAGAAAAGGCAAATTCCTAAAGTAAAACAAAAATAGATTTGGGAGGCTTTTAAGGCCAGTTAGTCCAAATGACTAATCTACCCAGGATTATATGCTTATTTTCAAGTGTTTCATGAATTTTATAAATTTTAAGTTTTAGAAGTTTAAGTCTTAGAAACATTGCATCTTGCAGATTATATTCAATAAACTAGAGTCCCCACTTGAAGGACAGCAACTCTTATAACTCTAGACCTTGCACACCCAATCCACATAAATTAATTTTTTTATATCCAGATTTGGTTCCACTGCCAGTATAGTACTTAATATAATATAAATTTATGGTCTTAGTATTATTCATTTAGATGTTTAAACAAACTCTTGTAAAAAATTCCTATTTCCTCACACAAGTCTTGATTATTTGCATCTTGAAAATATTTGTGTTTGCTGATTAACAAGTTCACAATAAAAAAATTAAAATGGAAATAATCACAGATATATTAAATTATAGAATTAAATTATTAATTATGTCTCAGATATTTTATTACTCTGGAATATTCATCCACTCCTGTGGCTCCCTTGTTTCATGCATAAGTTCTTTAAACTTCCATTTTGAAGAGAGAGCTTAGATGAACCATTATTCATTCTTATTCCATCTCTTACTCTGACTCATTTTTTAATATGTTGTCCATCCCCATTAGAATAGAAGCTCCTTGAGGTTAGCGTCTTTCTTTTTTTTTCTTTCATTTGTGTCTCTAGAATTTAGCAGAGCACTCAACATAGAATAAATACTTAATAAATGCTTAATAAATGGACTGACTTCATGAGTTAAGAAAAAAGAGGGAGAAAGTGAACTGGAAATACTCCCTAAAAAAAAAAAAAAGTTTGACCTCTGAGATGGGAAGAGGTGACAGATGAGATAATGGAATTAAGAAAGAAAATGACAGAGAGGATCCTCTAAAATAGGAAAAACAGCAGTAACAATGACACATGATTATCTTTCCTAAACATTTCCATATAGTTATAATGTGTGTGTGTGTGTGTGTGTGTGTGTGTATACACACACACACACACACACACACACACACACACACACACACATTATATCTATATGCACCATACACATGAACAAATACTTGGAGATTAGACAACCCTCTCACATTATATCTATATGCACCATACACATGAACAAATACTTGGAGATTAGACAACCCTCTACCTACCCAGCTAATAAACTGGAAGTAATTGACCAATCATGTGCCCAAACCCAATATTGATTACCACAGAAACATTATTTTTCTGCTCTATTTTTCTGACCCAGAGTGTTTCTTCCCATTTTAGGCAACCTTAAACCTTTAGCTCATCTGCTGTTAGAGCCTCACTATATTGATAATAATCTTAGCATGTTCAATCAGTTTTACTACTGTCGAGAGCTCCTGAACTTCAAGAATCCACCATTGTTAGCCTCTCCAATAGCAGGGACTACTGGCATGTGCCATTGCACTCGGCCCATATTTTTCCTAATTCAAAATATATAGATATCAGCAGTATGAATTTATTTCCCATGGAAATGTTATAAAAAGAGTATAATTTGTTATACCCTATTTTTTTTACTCCAGCTTGATTTTATAGAATTTGTTACTTTTCTACAAAATCCAATTAGCTAGATACACAGAATATCATTAGAAACAACTTATGAGGCTTTCTTTAAGAATCAGTAGAAACTACTATACAAGAGAGGATTCATGAAGTGCCATTCTGTGTTCATGTGTTATCGGTGTGCCTTTTCAAATTATTGTCTGGGAATTATACCTCAAAATTTCACAGTTTGACCCCCAACCAAAAATTAAACTTGAAATACAAAAATTAAAAGGAGAAATCAATAATATTGAAAGTAAAAAAACTATTGAATTAATAAATAAAACCAAGAGTTGGTTTTATGAAAAAGCCAATAAAATAGATAAACCTTTGGTAAATTTGATCAAAAAAAAGAAAGAGGAAAATCAAATTGATAGTCTTACAAATGAAAAGGGGGATCTTTCCACCAATGAAGAGGAAATTAGAGAAATAATAAGGAGTTACTTTGCCCAACTTTATGCCAATAAATTTGATAACTTAAGTGAAATGGATGACTTCCTCCAAAAATATAGGCTCCCTAGATTAACAGAGGAGGAGATAAATTGCTTAAATAGTCCCATTTCAGAAAAAGAAATAGAACAAGCTATTAATCAACTCCCCAGGAAAAAATCCCCAGGGCCAGATGGATTCACATGTGAATTCTACCAAACATTTAAAGAACAATTAGCCCCAATGTTATATAAATTATTTGAAAAAATAGGGGATGAAGGAGTCCTACCAAACTCCTTTTATGACACAGACATGGTACTGATACCTAAACCAGGTCGATCGAAAACTGAGAAAGAAAATTATAGACCAATCTCCTTAATGAATATTGATGCTAAAATCTTAAATAAGATATTAGCAAAAAGACTTCAGAAAATCATCTCCAAGATAATACACTATGATCAAGTAGGATTTATTCCAGGAATGTAGGGCTGGTTTAATATTAGGAAAACTATTAATATAATTGACCATATTAATGATCAAATTAATAAAAACCATATGATCATCTCAATAGATGCAGAAAAAGCATTTGACAAAATCCAACATCCATTCCTACTAAAAACTCTTGAGAGTATAGGAATAAATGGACTATTCCTTAGAATAATCAGGAGCATATATTTAAGACCTTCAGTAAGCATAATATGCAATAGAAATAAACTGCAACCTTTCCCTGTAAGATCAGGAGTGAAACAAGGTTGCCCACTATCACCATTACTATTCAATATAGTACTAGAAACGCTAGCCTCGGCAATAAGAGCCGAGAAAGAGATTCAAGGAATTAGAGTAGGAAATGAGGAAATTAAACTATCACTTTTTGCAGATGACATGATGGTATACTTAGAGAACCCCAAAGACTCTGCTAAAAAGCTGCTAGAAATAATTCAAAATTTCAGCAAAGTGGCAGGATACAAAATAAATCCACATAAATCCTCGGCATTTTTATATATCACTAACAAAATGCAACAGCAAGAGATACAAAGAGAAATTCCATTCCAAACAAATGTTGAGAGTATAAAATATTTGGGAATCCATCTACCAAAGAAAAGTCAGGAATTATATGAGAAAAATTACAAAACACTTGCCACAAAAATAAAATCATATTTAAATAATTGGAAAGACATTCAGTGCTCTTGGATAGGCCGAGCGAATATAATAAAGATGACAATACTCCCCAAACTAATCTATTTATTTAGTGCTATACCAATCAGACTCCCAAGAAACTATTTCAATGACCTAGAAAAAATAACAACAAAATTCATATGGAAGAATAAAAGGTCGAGAATTGCAAGGGAACTAATGAAAAAAAACTCAGAGGAAGGTGGTCTAAGTGTACCTGATCTAAAGCTATATTATATAGCAGCAGTCACCAAAACCATTTGGTATTGGCTAAGAAATAGACCGGTAGATCAGTGGAACAGATTAGATACAAAGGACAAAAAAGGGTACATCTATAGCAATCTAATCTTTGACAAACCCAAAGATTCCAACATTAGGGATAAAAATTCATTATTCGGAAAAAACTGTTGGGAAAACTGGAAATTAGTATGGCAGAAATTAGATATGGATCCACACTTAACACCATATACCAAGATAAGATCAAAATGGGTCCATGATTTAGGCATAAAGAGGGAGATAATAAATAGATTAGAGGAACAGAGGATAATCTACCTCTCAGACTTGTGGAGGAGGAAGGAATTTATGACCAGAGGAGAACTAGAGATCATTATTGATCACAAAATAGAAGATTTTGATTACATCAAACTAAAAAGTTTCTGTACAAATAATACTAATGCAAACAAGATTAGAAGGGAAGTAACAAATTGGGAAAATATTTTTAAAAGTAAAGGTTCTGACAAAGGTCTCATTTCCAAAATATATAGAGAACTGACCCTAATTTATAAGAAACCGAACCATTCTCCAATTGATAAATGGTCAAAGGATATGAACAGACAATTCTCAGAGGAAGAAATTGAAACTATATCCACTCACATGAAAGAGTGTTCCAAATCACTACTGATCAGAGAAATGCAAATTAAGACCACTCTGAGATACCACTACACACCTGTCAGATTGGCTAAGATGACAGGAACAAATAATGATAAATGTTGGAGGGGATGTGGGGAAATGGGGACACTAATACATTGCTGGTGGAGTTGCGAAAGAATCCAGCCATTCTGGAGAGCAATCTGGAATTATGCCCAAAAAGTTATCAAACTGTGCATACCCTTTGACCCAGCAGCGCTACTACTGGGATTATATCCCAAAGAAATACTAAAGAGCAGAAAGAGTCCTATATGTGCCAAAATGTTTGTGGCAGCTCTTTTTGTTGTAGCTAGAAACTGGAAGATGAATGGATGTCCATCAGTTGGAGAATGGTTGGGTAAATTGTGGTATATGAAGGTTATGGAATATTATTGCTCTGTAAGAAATGACCAGCAGGAGGAATACAGAGAGGCCTGGAGAGACTTACATCAACTGATGCTGAGTGAAATGAGCAGAACCAGAAGATCACTGTACACTTCAACAACAATACTGTATGAGGATGTATTCTGATGGAAGTGGAAATCTTCAACATAAAGAAGATCCAACTCACTTCCAGTTGATCAATGATGGACAGAGGTAGCTACACCCAGAGAAGAAACACTGGGAAGTGAATGTAAATTGTTAGCACTAATATCTGTCTGCCCAGGTTGCATGTACCTTCGGATTCTAATGTTTATTGTGTAACAAGAAAATGATATTCACACACATGTATTGTACCTAGACTATATTGTAACACATGTAAAATGTATGGGATTGCCTGTCATCGGGGGGAGGGAATAGAGGGAGGGGGGGTAATTTGGAAAAATGAATACAAGGGATAATATTATAAAATATATATATATATATATATATATATATATATATATATATAAAATAAAAAAAAATTAAAAAAAAATTTCACAGTTTGTTTGGGCCCAGAGACTTGTAATATGAATATCATGAGTACAGTTTGGTCTATATCTTTACAATATTCATTGAATTGAATAATAATGATTATTATTATGATGATGATATCATGATATAGCATATGTCATCATGATTATATATATATGCACACACACACAAATATATATATATAAAATGCTTTCTGTTACCATGATCATATACCCATATGCATTATTTGCAAAGCACTTTACACATATTTCATTTTCATCTTCAAAACAACCCTGGGAGTTATATATTATTATCATCCCCATTTTATAAACTAGGAAACTCAGACAGAAAGAAAGTTAGTGACTGCATACAGATAGTAAGTGTCTGAGACAGAGTATGGGAACTTCAAGCTCAGAATTGTCTCCCCTGCACCAAGCATCTATAGTTGATTCTTGCTGCCATTCTCAAGTGAGGAAAACAATTATTTCAGAGAAGCCTTTAGACAATATTCATGAAGCCGCCTTCTAAATTTTCACACTATTCTTAAATGTCTCCCTAGAAAATAGCCCAACTATAAAATGAGTTTCCTTCATCCCTTATGATAATTTTGTTGGGATTTCACTAGAAATCCATTGAACAACATGCTTGCATGAACATAGAAGCCTTCTTAAATCTTCTAAAAAAATTATGTATTTGTCAGATAAGTCCACCATATCAGGATATAGACAAGGAGTGTTAAGTTTAAATCACGACTGCAATATTACCAGTTTTAGTCTTCAGCAAGAAACTGAGTCTATTTTCTCTTCTGTCAAACTAGAACGATAGATTTCATAACTTCCAAAGGATATTTTTTTCTTGGTTTATCTTTTTTTAATTAAAAAAGAATATAAAAAAGAAAAACTGAAAAGAAATACAAAACAAAACAAAACAGAACAGAACAGAACATTGTCATGCCCAGTAGAACATCAGGGAGGATTCAAAATATCTAACAATAAATCATCAGTTCAAAAAAGGATATATAATAGTAGAAGAAATAATATTCATAATTTGCCATCTTTTCTGTATTTCATTGTAGACTGTCCTTTTGCTCTCTAATTTACACCTTTTTTGCTTTATTCTCTTTTCCCCCTGTAAGATTAATCTAGATTTGCATTTTCATTTTATAAGCACAGTCTTAAAAAGGGTGGGTATAATTTTGCTATTGTTCTTAAATAAGACATAAGAGCAGAAGAAACTTATAGCACAAAAGTAATACAGAATTAACAAACAGTGGCCACTCTAACAAACAAACATCATACAACATACATCATCACTATTAAAAAGAAGCACCAACATCTGAATTCCTAGGATGAGAGAATAGCCACAGCTATTCATAGTCTGGAATGGGAGCCACTTCTACCAGACTTGTTTGTACCAGACTTTCTAGCCCAAATCCTCAAAGTCCCTTTCCATAAAGCATTTTTATAGACTGAGAACCAAGAAAGCATTATGCTAAGTATTCTCATTTGATACATGACACAGCTATAGGACAATTTATCATAAGAGACCCACCAACCAGAATATTTGTTCATTCCTTTAGTAGGACTGTGTTTACTCAAGGGACTGGCCAGCTTTCCAGGGTAAACACACGCCTGCAATAAAGAATACTCACTGATTAATGCACAAGAAAGGATAGTCTACTTTTCTTCATGCTTTTCCTGGAATTCCATTAGATAACTAAAAGCATTCTCTTGTGTAATCAGCAAAAAGTCATTAGTATTCCTTACTCTTCCTTTCATCCCCCACCTATCCCAAACAGATCATAGTTAAGCAAGTAAGCAAGGACATATTTATGTATACATACACATGCACACAAACACACACACACACACACACACACACACACACACACACACACACACACTCACACACACACACACAATTAGCTTTAATTTTGTCCCTTAATTTGCCTTGGTATTACTTAACCTTCCCCCACCTAAGGATTCCTTTCTTGTCTTCTTCCTTCACCCATTTCTTCCCCCTTATTTCTTTATAGATTTTGGAGAATGCTCACTGTGGGAAGTCTGTGGGAGGTATTAGAGAATGCCACTTCCTCTGCACCTTATTTACATTACATGATTATTATTTTTTTTCCTTAACTCTGCCCCAATCTTTCTTTTGAGCTACTTATTGATAATGTAAATCTTAAACATGTGGTATATATTTCCTATGTAAAACACATAAACACTTTGTTCATATAAAGTTCCTTGAAATTTTTCTTTGATATTGACTTTTGTATGTTATATGTTCTATTGAGTTTGGGTTTGATTGATAGAATAGTTCTTAAAATCTGCAAGTTCATTGAATATCCATTTTTTTCTCATTCAATATTATGGATAATTATGTTGAGTATGATATTTTTGGCTGTAGGCCTAGTTCTTTTGATTGCTGGTAGATATGATTCCAGGAGTTGCAGTGTTTTATTGTGACTGTTGGCAAATCCCATACAATTCAAATTGTAGCTCAAGAATATTTGAATTATTTTTTGTTTGTTTCTTGTAAAACTGTCTCTTTGTTCTTGGAATTTCAAAAGAGGATCTCTTTGAAGTAGCAATCAATGGATTTTTTTCTATTTCTACTTTTCCTCTCATATTCTATCATTCCAAGAAAATTTTTGTGGATTATTGTGACAAAGTCCTTTTTTGGTCACAGATTTCAGGTAATCAAATTATTCTTACATCTTCTCTTCTTAATCTGAAGAACAGATATATTGTTTTTCTTATGTTTTCTTATGTTGTTTTTCTTCTGTTCAATTTTTTTCATTTTCATTCATAATCTGTTTTGTTATTTCTTGGTCTCTCATAGCTTCACTGGATTCCCCTTGCCCAATTCTAATTTTCAAAGAGTTCCAACTATATAGGTATAAAAATAGTATACATATCAAATATTTACTTATAACAGATCATAAAGAAATTTATTTTAAAACAATTTTTTTGTGTATAAATAATTTTACCTTTTTTAAAGGAAATAAATATGCATTCTAGTGAGATGGATGTGCTTGTTTATTTTTATATAAAGAATTAAATCTTGGGGCAGCTAGGTGGCGCAGTGGATAGAGCACCAGCCTTGAATTCAGGAGGACCAGAGTTCAAATCTCAGACACTTAACACTTCCTAGCCGTGTGACCCTGGGCAAGTCACTAACCCCAGCCTCAGAAAAAAACAAAACAAAACAAAACAAACAAACAAAAAAAAAGAATTAAATCTTGATGAAATATTTGATATTTTTTATTGTTGCCAAATTTTTCCCAACCCTCACAATTAGTTACACAACCCCATATGATGAGTTAGAAAAGGAAATGGTGGATTACTCTAGTATCTTTACCAAAAAAAGTTCAAATAGGGTCACAAAGAGTCAGATACAACTAAGCAATGAAAACCATTATCTAAGTGACAATATTTTCAAGGTTATAATTGCATAATGTAAGATATAAATTAAAAAAAGCAATGTTGTTTTTTTTTTCAGATGCTATGATGGTCTTTTTGAGGAATCCTAGAATTTTAACAGAAAGTAATTGATAAGGTATCAATATATAAAATGATATCATATACATCAACAACAATGTATTATCCAGTGGGAAGGAAAAAAAGGAAACTGTATACGACATTGCTATAAAATATATTAAATATTGTGAAATGTATGTATAAAGACACATGAGAATTACTATATCTGGAAAATATCATGTAGAGATATTGTTTATGGTTGTTCTATACCAATAAAACAAAAATGGCAATACTACCTAAATTAATGTACAGATTTAGAGTTATAATAATAGTTAACATTTATATAACACTAACTAGGTGGCAGGCACTGTACTAAGTGCTTTGCAAATATTATCTCATTTAATGTTCACAACAACCCTGAGAGGTATGTGCTATTATTATCCCCATTTACAGCTAAAGAATCTGAGGTAAACAAAGATCAAATAACTTATCCAGAGTCACACAGGTAGCTAATTTCTGATGCCAGTTTTTAACTAAAATCTTCCTGACTCTAGACCCAGTACACTATCTACTCCACCACCAAGCCACCTCTACAAATCAAGATACCTATGGATTATTTTATAGAACTTGACACAATAATAACAAAAATCATCAGGAAGGACAGAGTACCAAAAAGAATATAAAAGTCCTCATTTGGAACACCATGTTTCTGTTAATGTAAGCTGTCAAGCAATATTACTGTGGGTATATTAAGGTTGTGCTGTCCTGTCAGAGACGAAAGACTTACCGAGTCATAACCTGTCTGATTACAATGGGTTAA